>NC_140175.1:112008405-112143405 GCF_963971535.1 Notolepis coatsorum
ACCGTACCGTACCGAACGACTGTGTAGTGTACCGAACGAATACAACGGTATGTTAACCACTAATGACCGCCCACCTGGGGCTGTTTTTTCACAATCTAATATAATTATTATTATTTAAAAAATTATTTACAAGTCGATTATTAATTTCAATATAGAATATTCGTTGACAGCCCTACAAGTACAATTAGTTACTGCACACTACATGACCCCTGAGTGGAACATGGAAAGCCAAACTTTCCCCCACTGTACCGAAAACCCGTACCGAACCTTGACTTCAAAACCGAGGCACGTACCGTACCGTGGTTTTTGTGTACCGTTACACCCCTAGTATATAGCCATAGCTTATGTAGACTTTATTTTAATGATGTACAGTTTTATTTATATGTGTCTTATATTGCAACTGACTGTTGATTGTCACATCCTGGTTGGACGTACACAATCTCGTTGCACAGTCTTGTACTGTGTAATGACAATAAAGTGAATCTAATCTAATCTAAAAAGACTGTAGCAGGGCCAGGCACTGGGCTGAAAGTGATATACAAAAGAATTTATAAACATGTCTGTGAAAATGCATTAGTGAGAGAGGGAACTGTCTATAGCCTAGGTCTAGAACTGCACCCTGAGAGGGAGGTTTGTCCTGAGTGGGAGGTTCGAAGGGTCAAAGTGGGTATCAAACAGGAGGGAAGACTGTCACTTTTAAACTGTGGATACCAAAAAGAGAAGGTAAAGACGACTTTGAACTGTTGAACAGTAATCCAGAACTATTTTATTGCACTGTCTGCACTTTATGTGCTCATTTTATGTCTATTCTACTATTTTATTGCACTGCACTATTGCACTATTTTTTTGTTTAAATTTATTTTATGCTGATGGTACTACAATATATGTATCTTCATAAAATGCTAAGGACATGAATACAATGCTTCAAGAGGAGTTGATGCTGGTGTCTGATTGGTTGTCTGAAAACAGACAAAATTTGAACGAAAGTATGTTATGTCTTGTTGATGAGGCTCACTGCAGAGGGGAAGAAACTGTTCTTGTGGCGTGAGGTTTTGGCCCTGATGGACCGCAGCCTCCTGCCAGAGGGGAGTGACTCGAACAGGTTGTGGCCGGGGTGGTAGGGGTCGGCCACAATCTTACCTGCACGCTTCAGAGTTCTGGAGGCGTTCACCTTCTCAGCAGAGTGGATGACACGCTGCAGCCTGCCCTTGTCCTTGGCCGTGGCTGCAGCGTGTCATACTGTGATGGAGGAGGTGAGGATGGACTCGATGATGGCTGTGTAAAAGTGCACCATCATCGTCTTTGGCAGGTTGAATTTCTTCAGCTGCCGCAGGAAGTACATCCTCTGCTGTGCTTTCTTGAGGAGGGAGCTGATGGTCAATCTCCCACCTGTAGGCGGACTCATCCCCAGCAGAGATGAGTCCTATGAGGGTGGTGTCGTCCGTGAACTGAGCTTGATGGACTGGTGACTGGAGGGTATGTATTGATTGAATTGAATTGAAAACCTTTATTTATCCCCGAGGGGAGATTCAGATGTCCATCACAGCATAACAGCAATTTAAAAACAGTTAATGGAAACAGCTAATACATAACATAAACTTATTTAGTATGTGTTAAAAACAAGATGGACAAATACAGAGCTAAAATAGGGCTAAAAGTGATGAATGTCGGGGCGCTTTGTGGTATGTCGGGGGGGGGATAAGTCTGTGGCTAAACGTGGACCGCATTGCGGTCAGCTCATCATGGAGGGGGTGGCAGGGGTTCTCAAGGATATAGCATACAGCTTCCTCCTCGTCCTCCCCTCTGCCACCACCTCCAGACTGTCCAGGTACGCTCCTACCACAGAGCTTGCTTTTTTTTACCAGTTTGTTTATTTTGTCTGTGTTGGTGTTGCCCCCCCCCCCCCCCCCTCCCAGCATACCACAGCGAAGAAGAGGGCACCAGCCACCACAGACTGGTAGAACATCTGCAGTTTGCTGCAGACAGTATGCCCTCTCAGTTATTGAGTAGTTATTGAGCAGGTTAACCCTCTCATTACCGCACTAGCAAAACGGTTAACCCTTTTCACTGCGACAATTCACAGAAGGTTAACCCTTTCACTGCCACACAACAGCCGGTTAACCCTTTCACTGCCACACAACAGCCGGTTAACCCTTGTGTGATAGTAAAGGGTTAACCTTCTGTCGTGTGGCAGTGAAAGGGTTAAGGAGGGAACATTGTCATGGTCAACTCACATCAATATTAGTATAAAAGGTGCGCTTATCTTTTAACAGAGAGATAACAATCAAACAAGTAATACAATCTTTAGTCTCATCCCACTGTGACGCCCCTCCCCCACATTGTGTTTGCTTGCTCTCTGGTGGGTGGAGCTGGCAGAGCAGGGCTGGGGAGGGCTCGTCAGGCTAATTGGGGCACACCTGGGTGCGGTGTGTCCCAGTCGCCTGAATGCTTTCTACAACAGAACTGCGTTTCCGCGTCTCTGATTGGCCAGGTCATTTCTGGTCATGTGATATGTACGCCCAATCGTGGGACCGCAAGTTTCTACACTGGTTAAGGTTAGGCGCTCGTTCGAAGTTGGTTAAGGTTAGAGTTTGTCTTAGAGCATGGCGATAGAACGCCTGCCCTGATTCCGACGGTTAAGCTTAGGCACTCTTTCGAAGTTGGTTAAGGTTAGAGTTTGTCTTAGAGCATGGCAACAGAACGGCAGGTAGTTTGCAGGCTGTTAGACCCGGAAATAAGCGCAGAACTTGCTGTCCCACGATTGGCGCACATGTCACATGACCTGGCCAATCAGAGCGCAAAACTCGAACGCGGAAAGCGCAGTTCCGTCGTAGAAGGCATACACGCGTCCCAGTCAGGATAATAGAGAGAGGCTGCCTCGTCTCTGGCGAACTCCCCACTTTGTTTTGGTTCTTTGGTTGTTTGGTTGCTGTCTTTGGTTCATTTGTTTTTGGTTGCTTTCTTTGCTTTTGCACCTACAACATTCATTCATCCACACACTGCTGAGCTGACACACTGATACTCATATATATTGGCTGCTCATTTAGTTTAGTTATAATAAATTCTTTGTTATTTCTTAAATTGTGCCTGTGTCTCCCCATTCTTGTTGCGAGCTTGAGCCAGTTTGTAACACCACCTAGAATACTACCCAGCAATCTTGTCTAGTGCTTTAAAACTCAACTTTAGAGCTCAATAAGATCCAGCTCACTCAAAATAGAGCTGCACATCTTGTTCTTCACTGTTCAGTGAGGGCCAGCGTGGAAGGGATGCACGCCAGGCTGTTATGGATGAGGGTAGAAGAGAGACTCACATACAGCCTGATCCAATACTGTATATAAGAAACGACATGTATTTTTCTTTCGTTTTGTATTGATAATTGTCAATCAAATCAATCGACACCTCTAAATATACTAAATATAATCCTACCTCTAAATATACTATAGTCTTAACTCTAAATATACTGAATATAATCATACCTCTAAATATAATACATATAGTCCTACTGCTAAATACTATAGTCATACCTCTAAATATAATACATATAGTCCTACTGCTAAATACTATAGTCATACCTCTAAATATAATACATATAGTCCTACTGCTAAATACTATAGTCATACCTCTAAATATAATACATATAGTCCTACTGCTAAATACTATAGTCATACCTCTAAATATAATACATATAGTCCTACTGCTAAATACTATAGTCATACCTCTAAATATAATACATATAGTCCTACTGCTAAATACTATAGTCATACCTCTAAATATAATACATAGAGTCCTACCTCTATTAAATATACTATATATAGTCCTACCTCTAAATATACTAAATATCCTACCTCTAAATAAGATATAATCTCATACCTCTAAATTCTATAAATATAGTCCTACCTAGGGTTATGGTTATAAATGACCACTTTGACATGGCTAGGTTTATGGTTATAAATGACCACTCTGACACAGTTAGGGTTCGTTTTATAAATGACCACTCTGACACAGTTAGGGTTATAAATGACCACTTTGACATGGCTAGGTTTATGGTTATAAATGACCACTCTGACACAGTTAGGGTTATAAATGACCACTTTGACATGCCTAGGGTTAGGGTTATAAATGACCACTTTGACATGGCTAGGTTTATGGTTATAAATGACCACTCTGACACAGTTAGGGTTCGTTTTATAAATGACCACTCTGACACAGTTAGGGTTATAAATGACCACTTTGACATGGCTAGGTTTATGGTTATAAATGACCACTCTGACACAGTTAGGGTTATAAATGACCACTTTGACATGCCTAGGGTTAGGGTTATAAATGACCACTTTGACATGCCTAGGGTTAGGGTTATAAATGACCCCATGGTTATGGTTAGGGGGTTGAGGGTTTCATTATGCTAGAGATGGAAAGGAGTAGGAAGGAGAAGAGAGGAGAGGGAAAGAGGAGAGGAGTTGGGAGGAGAGGAGATTTCTTTTAATGAAAGTAGTTTAGTCTTTATCCCCCTCCCGGTAATACTTTTGAGAAGCAGAGTGCTTTAGATTCTCTGGTTTCTCTGGGCTCAGAGTCAGAGAAGGAATTCCAGCTACGTGGATGTAGGGGACAGTCTAACAGCTACCAGATGTGGCTCAGCTGGCCGGCCTGGGAGGGTAGCAGCGCCTCCGGGGACAGTCATGAATTATGACTATTATAGATGACCTACACAACCAGTCTGTCTGTCTGTCTGTCTGTCTGTCTGTCTGTCTGTCTGTCTGTCTGTCTGTCTGTCTGTCTGTCTGTCTGTCTGTCTGTCTGTCTGTCTGTCTGTCTGTCTGTCTGTCTGTCTGTCTGTCTGTCTGTCTGTCTGTCTGTCTGTCTGTCTGCCTGCCTGCCTGCCTGTCAAACTGTCTGTCTGCCTGCCTGCCTGCCTGCCTGCCTGCCTGTCTGTCTGTCTGTCTGTCTGTCTGTCTGTCTGTCTGTCTGTCTGTCTGTCTGTCTGTCTGTCTGTCTGTCTGTCTGTCTGTCTGTCTGTCTGTCTGCCCTGCCTGGTGGGTCAACAGGTCTGGTCATCCACTGCAGACCTCCCCCTCGACGGCCCTCCAAGAAGCTGTCCTTATACAGTACCATTGACCGGGTCATCAACCCCGCCGCCCTCCGGCTGGCTCTTCATCACTTCCTCCGACGCATCCACCCAGTGTTCGACATCTCCCGGGTCAAGCCCTACGTCACCGCCTGCTCCCCAACCTCCTCCCCAACCTCCTCCCCGACTGGTGGATGGTCACTAGGGTGTGTCAAGAAATGGAAAATAGAGAAATGAGATGTGGCCCTATGGTTTCAAGTTGTATTATGATATAATAAACCATAATCAAAAGCCAAAAAGTGGGTTAGACTTTATTTACCTACCTCGATAGATATTTAAAAAATGTTGGGCCTTTTGGCGGATGTCCACCATTTCCGCAAAATCACATTTTCATATATATGGCTGCTTGAGGGAGGTGCCTTTGTAATCTGTCATTGTTCTGAGGCCTGTACTGAAGAATAGCGCTGCTCCGACCGGCCGCCTTTCTGTTAGCTCCGTCGAGACTGTGCTTACTTTTGTTAATTTTTATAGTTTTAAGAGTTTTATTTGCACCAACTGTTGGTGCATTATATGTGTATGACCGTCAGTCACTCATTGACATTGGATTAAGGAAAACTTACCGACTGGATTGCTCTCTGGATTGGATTGCTGAACAACAACAGTGGCCAGCGGAGATCCTTTGTTGCGGCCGAAGCAAGGAAAAGGCGCAACGACGAGGTAGAAGAGCCGGCGTCCGAAACAGATTGAGATCCAAGCGACACAGAACCACATTGCCCAGCAAATTGTTGGCCAATGTGCAATCGATAGGAAACAAACTGGACGACATCAGAGCACGGATCCAATTCCAGAGGGACATTCGGGACTGCAACGTCCTCTGTTTCACCGAGACTTGGCTGTCTCCAGACGTCCCAAACCATGCAATAGAACCGGCAGATCACTTCTTTGTTCTCCGCAAGGACCGAACGGCAGAAGAATCACTAAAGACGAGAGGAGGCGGCATAGCTTTCATGGTAAACAAGGAGTGGTGCGATATAGGCAACGCAAAGGAATTGTCTAACCACTGCTCCCCAGACCTGGAGTATATCACCATCAAATGCCAACCCTTCTTTCTCCCGAGGGAGATAACGTCCATCATCATGATCGGAGTATACATCCCACCACAAGCGAACACTGGGGCCGCACTTTCAAAGCTGTCATAATCTGAACTATCTGGACACAGACAATACTCCACCCTCTGGCGCTCTGTTTGCGGTACTGCAGGAGTGCCTACTCTGGAGATTATTGAATGTGTGTATTAATGTGTTCCCCTTGTATTTGTTATCGGTCCTGTGTGCTCCCCAGTATGTTCAGATGTCTGCCTATTAGTCTAGTGTCCTTGTATTCATTGTATTATGTGTCCCTATTATCCCTGTTATTGTTAGTGTCTAGTCTTGTCCCCTCTGTGTATTCATGTTCCTGTGTGTATCCATATTCATGTTCCTCTCTTCCCCAGCTGTTCCTGTTTAGTAATCAGTGTAATTAGTCCTCCTATATATTCTGTGCTGTCCTGTTACTTCCCTGTCGGTTTGTAAACGTATCTTGTGTCTTCCGTTGTTGTCAGAACATTATTATACCATTGTGGTTGTGATTCAGCACCCTTCCGTGTTGTCTCTAATTCGTACCCTTTGTTTATTATCTGCCAGCTTAGGCTGTGGTACTCGTCTTTATTGTTTTGTTGTTGTAGTTGTACTCCAAAGAAGTGAAGTAAAGCCTCTTCTCAACTACACCCCGCTTGTGTCCTGCTTCTCTCTCATTTCTGTATTGCGCCTGGGTCCACACACCAACAACCAGATTCTTACAGAACAAACCGACCATAAATTGGACCCAGCAAGCAGGACGAGGGAGAACCGGCACAACCCCCTCCACCGGCCCCACTTCCAGCGCGACCGCCGCGGCCAGCGCCGTCTCTACCTCAAAATGACACAACCAGACCTGGATTCAGTGGACTACGGGAGAGACCAAGCGAACGACTTATTGCTCACCATGGAGCGCTTCTTCCAGGGAGATTTCTGCTCTTCATCCACGTGGGAGAGGATGCAGCTACACGCGCTGCTCTCCGGTGCAAGCAAGACGTGCGGCGCAGAGCAGGCTCCACTGCTCGCGGAATACGACCGCCTGCTGGGAATGGTTATTCGTGCGCTCTGGTCCCCTGCTCCCAACGAAGCCATGGCTACCAGCACGCCTTCCTCCACAAGTAAGGTCTCCACTGCCACCGCAGCAGTTAGCGTTGGTCCCGCAGCCTTCACTGCCCAGGCCGTTAGCCCAGCCGTTAGCATAGCCGTTAGCCTCCCCAGCAGGTACTGCTAACCCCGGCTCCGTTAACCCAGTCCATGCTACTAGCACAGCCGTTAGCCTAGCTTCCACAGCTAGTGCTGCTAGCGTAGCTCGCGCTGTGCGTAGGTCTCGGAGAGCTGGTAGTGCTAGAAAGGCTCGCTTAGCCCCACTTGCCAGACCACCGGTGGTTAGCACCTCAGCTAGTCCTACTAGCATAGGCCCCGCGGTCCTCACTGCCCCGGCAGCTAGCACAAGCCCAGTAGCTAGTACTGTTCCGGTAGCAGTTAGCACCTCAGCTAGTCCCACTAGCATAGGCCCCGCGGTCCTCACTGCCCCGGCAGCTAGCACAAGCCCAGTAGCTAGTACTGTCCCGGTAGCAGTTAGCACCTCAGCTAGTCCCACTAGCATAGGCCCCGCGGTCCTCACTGCCCCGGCAGCTAGCACAAGCCCAGTAGCTAGTACGGCCCCTGTAGCAGTTAGCACCTCAGCTAGTCTTACTAGCATAGGCCCTGCGGCCCTCACTGCCCCGGCAGCTAGCACAAGCCCAGTAGCTAGTACTGTCCCGGTAGCGGTTAGCACCTCAGCTAGTTCTACTAGCATAGGCCCTGCGGCCCTCACTGTCCCGGCAGCTAGCACAAGCCCAGTAGCTAGTACGGCCCCTGTAGCAGTTAGCACCACAGCTAGTCTTACTAGCATAGGCCCCGCGGCCCTCACTGCCCCGGCAGCTAGCACAAGCCCAGTAACTAGTACTGTCCCTGTAGCAGTTAGCACCTCAGCTAGTCCTACTAGCATAGGCCCCGTGGCCCTCACTGCCCCGGCAGCTAGCACAAGCCCAGTAGCTAGTACTGCTTCTGCAGCAGTTAGCCTAGGCTCCGCAGCCTTCACTGCCCAGGCTGTTAACACTGCCCAGACAGCCAGCTCAGGCCCTATAGCTAACAAGGCCTCTGATGCTGGGACCGCCCCGTCGGCCGGCAAGGCCCCTGTGGTTAGCTTAGCCCCTGTAGCCAATGTAGCTTTGGCAGCTACCCCCTTAGCTCTCTCAACAGACACGGGCCCCATAGCTAACAAAGCCTCCGATGCTGGGACCGCCTCGTCGGCCGGCAAGGCCCCTGTGGTTAGCCTAGCTCCCGTTCCTTCTTCCTCTCTCCCAGAAGCAGTCGCATTTTTATCTCCTCTCCCACCTCCAGAGAACACCTCAAGGCCTCTCTCTTATCCGCTTGGAGACGTCCGTACCAGCCCTACAGCTCCTTTCCCTAGAGCCTGGATCTGCCCTCGCTGGGGACGCTCGGACGTTTTTGACCTTTTTCTTCTTTTTCTTTTTACAGCAGAATCCTCAACTCGACCTGACTTTTGACCGTAATATGGATCTAATAAGCTGGGCTTTTACAGCGATTGATCGCATATTCTCGACAAGGAGGCAGAATGCGGATGACCCATTATGCCCTCTTGGGAGCTATCAGGCGGGATACACCATAAATTCATACGGGATCTGGCTCGCGATATGCTTTTTCCCGTTGGAGATAAACGACGTTGAGGGCGTATATCTTCTAATTGTCATGCTGCTCGGCTTGGGCTCCGTCAGCTGTTGGATCTGGTACTGTCTGAATCTAATTCGGAAGAAGTTGATTCCCCTGGCCAGGGATATGGCCGGGATCAAGGACAACCAAATGGAACTGTTTAAAAGGATAGCTGACCTCAGTACCCTGCGTGGTGATGAACAACTGAGCTCCAAGACCATGTTGGAACGGAGCGAAATCTACCATGTAGACAAACAATCGTGCTTGAAGACAATTCTTGAGAGACTTGCTTCTAACCATGCATAGGAACTGTCGCGGTCTCAGGCCATTCTGGACATCACGTCGGAAATTAGGGACGTGAAAATTAAGATGCCACCGTACCGTGCTAATAGGGGGTACGATGATGGTGACGATGATTAAACTAAATTGACCAAATTCTGACCATATGCGGCAATCTGCCTCGAGCTGCATGTATCACCCCCCCCCCCCTCCCTTATCCCTTTCTGCTGTGGAACCAGACCAAGGGCCGAGGTCAGCGCGGGGGAGCGACTCCGGTGAGGTGATTCTGGGAAAGAAGGAGACGAGCTGTGCTGTCTGGAGGCGATAAGATTGATGAGGCCCCCCTCCCCCCTCCCTCCACCCCCCCTTCTCTATCCACCCCTGTCTTCGTGAGTAACTGGCGCCTATGCCTATTGGACGGCCTGCCTCTGATGCGCGTTGGTGGGGGCCCTTAGGCTGCTTCATTACCAAATTCCTGTCCCCCAGTCTCCCACGTCCCCCCCCTCCCTTCATCCCGCCCCCCCCTCCCGTCATCAGGCGCGATCCATCTTGTTTACTACTCAGTGTTTGAATGCTGCCGACTATCGCGCATACGGTGTCTCAGGCCTCCTGTAAGATGACATGTGTCAACAAATGTACATGTCTGTTGAATTTATGCTGTGCCATTGTTACTGTAAAAATGTAATGATTGTGATGTTGTTATTATTAATGAGACGTTGAGCTGTATGTGTGTGTCACGAATTTCCCCAAGGGGATTAATAAAGGAATATCTTATTTTAGCTTGCACTGCTAGCAGAACCTCTGCCTCCACAGCTAAGTCAAGGTTTTATTCTGTTAGGAGGCTCAGGGTAGGCTTCTTCTCTACCACTAGCTTACTCCCTCCTGCTACTGCTAGCGAGGCTTATGCAACTGGCAGAACATTTGGTGATAGAGCAGCCTCTGCAGTAGCTACCTACCTAGCTGCCCTCGCGTGCACAGGCCCTATAGCTAACGTAGCCCCAGATGCTGGGACCGCCCCTTCGGCCGGCATGGCCTCCGTGGTTAGCACAGCCCCTGCCGCTAGTGTAGCCTTGGTAGCTCAGTCCAGTCCGCTAGAGCCCCGTCTGCTAGCGTAGCATGCACTTCTAGCAGGTCTCAGAAGGCTAGCAAAGCTAAGAAGGCTAGCATAGTCCTTCCTGCTAGTGTAGCATCTACAGCTAGCACATCCCCCACTGCTAGCAGACTCTCTGCAGCTAGTACTGCTCCTGCACTTAGCTCAGCCCCTGCTAGAGTACTCCAGGTTGCCTATGTAGCCTCTACCACCAGCATGTCTCCCACTGCTAGGACTGCCCCTTCAGCTAGCAAGGTCAGTTTCCCCACTGCTAGGACTGCCCCTTCAGCTAGCAAGGTCAGTCTCCCCGCTGCTAGGACTGCCTCTTCAGCTAGCAAGGTCAGTTTCCCCACTGCTAGGACTGCCCCTTCAGCTAGCAAGGTCAGTCTCCCCGCTGCTAGGACTGCCTCTTCAGCTAGCAAGGTCAGTTTCCCCACTGCTAGGACTGCCCCTTCAGCTAGCAAGGTCAGTTTCCCCACTGCTAGGACTGCCCCTTCAGCTAGCAAGGTCAGTCTCCCCGCTGCTAGGACTGCCCCTTCAGCTAGCAAGGTCAGTCTCCCCGCTGCTAGGACTGCCTCTTCAGCTAGCAAGGTCAGTTTCCCCGCTGCTAGGACTGCCCCTTCAGCTAGCAAGGTCAGTCTCCCCGCTGCTAGGACTGCCCCTTCAGCTAGCAAGGTCAGTTTCCCGGGAGCCGCCCCGTCGGCTAACCCCTCTGTCTCGTCCGCTAGAGCCCCTGCTGCTAGCCACCTAGTCCTGTCCGCTAGAGTCCCTACTGCTAGCGCCTTAGCCCCGCCGGCTGGTGTAACCCTAGCAGCTAGCACAGGCCCGGCAGCTAGCATATCCCAGGTAGCTAACCCAGTTTCTACTGCCAGTTTAGCCCCTGTTAGGGCAACTCTAGCTGTCCCTGTTCCTCCTCCGGCTCCCGGGGAGACCCCGACGTCTGGTCCGGGTCATGCTCCTGTCCCCGGTGAGTCTCCTGCCTCCAGCTCCTCGTCTGGTCCAGCCCGACACCGTGGTCCACGCCGTGGTCTACGCCGTGGTCAACGCCGTGGTCTGCACTGAGGTCAATCTGCACCTGGAGAGTCGTCTGGTCCAGCCCTGCGCCGTGGTCAACGCCGAGGTCTGCACCGAGGTCGATCTGCATCTGGAGAGTCGTCTGATCCAGCCCTGCGCCGTGGTCAACGCCGAGGTCTGCACCGAGGTCGATCTGCACCTGGAGAGTCGTCTACACACATGACTGCGTGGCACAGCGGAACAACAACACAATCATCAAATTTGCTGATGACACAGTAGTGGTGGGCCTGATCTCTGCCAACGACGAGAGGGCCTACCTGGAAGAGGTAGATAATCTGTCACAGTGGTGTCAGGAGAACTGCCTCTCCCTGAACGTCAGCAAAACAAAAGAGATGATTGTGGACTTCAGGAGGTCGGGGGTCAAGGACTACAGCCCCCTCAGCATCGACGGGGCACCGGTTGAGAGAGTGAACAGTTTCAAGTACCTCGGAGCCCACATATCCGAGGACTTGACATGGACCACACACATTGACAGTGTTGTGAAGAAGGCACGACAACGCCTCTACTTCCTCAGGCGCCTAAGGAAGTTCCAAGTCAGTCAGAAGATCCTTAAGAACTTCTACTCATGTACAATAGAGAGCATCCTGACTGGCAACACCACCTCCTGGTTTGGGAATAGCACTGCACAAGACCGTAGCAGATTACAAAGAGTGACAACAAGCGGTGCAGGGGTAAGGCTAAGAGAATCATCAAGGACTCCAGCCACTCGAACAACTGCCTCTTTGAACTGCTGCGGTCAGGCAAGCGATACCGGAGTCTCAAGGCGAGCACAGAAAGACTCAGAAGAAGCTTCTATCCCCAGGCCATCAGGCTGCTCAACGAACAATAAACACTATGCAACAACCATCAAATGCACACACCACACACACCCACACGCACACACTCACTTTAAACAAACAACACACTGCAGCACCCACTCTCCACACTTTAGATCACCTAAACACACTTTATATTTATTGGTAAAGGATTTGCACTACAACTCGTACACCTTACTGTAAATTGTACCTAAATTGTACCTCATCCCATTTCTGCTTTGCACTATATAGTATTGTATATTAGTACATTGCATAGTATATTGTATATTGTATGGTAACTCAGTTACTTCTATTCTGCATCGAACATTGTACATATGTCTATACTGAACACTGTGACCTCTATTTTTACTTCTATTTTACATGCTATACTATTTTATTTCATACTTATCTTGTCTAGCACAGTCTCTGGAGCGTAACAGTAAGAAGCATTTTGTATAAAAGTATTCTGTACTTCTGTATGACAACTATTAAAGAAACTTGAGAAACTTGAAACTTGTCTACATCCTGGGACCTCATTCAGACTTACTACCCCTACCTTAAGCTTGGTTTGGTAGCCCATTCCATGTTACAATGCCATACCGTACAATACCATGGTATACCATAAATAAATTATGAATTAATCGGAAGTGTGTGGTACTCTAATACACTGATAGACCCTCTAAACACTGTGATAGATCTATCACAGTGTTTAGAGGGTCTATCACAGTGTTTAGAGGGTATATCAGTGTTTAGAGGGTCTGTCAGTGTTTAGATGGTCTATCACAGTGTTTAGAGGGTCTATCACAGTGTTTAGAGGGTCTATCACAGTGTTTAGATGGTCTATCACAGTGTTTAGAGGGTCTATCACAGTGTTTAGAGGGTCTATCACAGTGTTTAGAGGGTCTATCACAGTGTTTAGAGGGTCTATCAGTGTTTAGAGGGTCAGTGTTTAGAGGGTCTATCACAGTGTTTAGAGGGTCTATCACAGTGTTTAGATGGTCTATCAGTGTTTAGAGGGCCCTCTAAACACTGATAGCCCTCTAAACATTCCCTTTATACACACATCACATTCTTTGTTAGGTTTATGTTTTTCACCGTTAATGTGCATGCCTACTGTCACTGCCTGCAGCTTCAGTATATCCTCGTAATTACAATGACCCATGATCTCATGCCATGTCTGAATATCATGACTGACATTACACATATAATTTTCATTACATTCTGTTTGTAGATAATACATTCTCTTGTACACCTCAATGTTAAACCTCGTACCGTCAGGCTCCACAAGAACATCGTTAGCTTCATTGAAGAACACTTTGGCACTGTTTGCAGTAGCAGATTTTACAGAGAATAGTTCTTGTGGGAACGAGGGTATGTAGAGGGTGTTCTTCAACGTCACTGTACACCGGCGCCCCTCACTGTCTATGAGGCATACCTGTGCGTCTCCTCTCCCCTGCGCCAACCCGAAAGTGCGCTTCCCGTCTGCCAGCTCCATGCTGTGTCTCTCCGGCTCGAAGGTGCTGTCAAAGTTCTCGGTTCCTGTCGTTGATAATGTGGGACGACGCACCTGTGTCCACGATCAGTCCCTTCCTTTGGACCTGCTGCTGCTGCATTGACTGGCTGGCGTATGCTGTCTGCGCCCCGAAGGTGAAGTCCTCTCTTCCCGATGCTCTCCGGGCATCGTCTCGACTTGCCTCACGTCCACCGCTGCCGCCATCTTGCACACAGCCACCATCTTGCGCGTGCGCGTATCGAGCGCTCTGTTCGTGCTTCTTTCTACACACTCTGTCTGCGTGTCACGAAGTTTTACAGAAACTACACCAAACTGTTTTTATGCACTTATCTTTTCGGTGACCCTTTTCTCCACATCGCCAACACAACATCTCCGTCAGGGGTCCGGTCTTTTTCTTTGGCGCTGCCCGGGCCTTCATTACCCTTTCTCCCGCCTCTTCGGCGACCGGGTCTGAGTCTTCTGAGGCCTCGAAGTTCCGCAGCTTGGCCTTGAACTCCCCCAGCGACATGTCCGCTGAACTGTGTGTCACCAATGGTGAATGGTTTATACATCTCCGGTAGTCCCCTCATAACCATCGCCATCATTAGTCCATCGCTCGGTGCTTCTCCTGCACTCTTGAGTGCCGTGATGATCTGTTCCGCCCTGATGACGTATTCAGTCACAGTCTCTGTGTTAGCTTTTTTCAGCGCGGTCAAAGTTATATACAGGGATACAATCCGGGGCCTACCTCTGCTGATGTAGTGTTCTCTTAACACTTTTAGACGCTCTCTGCCTTTGTCCTTTGTGTCCCGGAATATCAGCCCCAAGCTCGTGTTGTCTAGGAGTGGTGCTAGCTCGCAGTATGCGTCGCATGGCCTCCGTTATTTCTCCCGTGAGGCCCGTCAAGATTTTTTTTTCAGCCCCACTCCGTGCATACAGCACAACATCCGCTCTTCCCAGAGCTCATATTCTTCTGCCCTTCCGTTAAACGTGGGCCACTTGCTCCTGCCTCTGGTCGCCATCTTTTGATTGTAGCTTAGCTTAGCTGCCCGTTAGCTTAGCTTTAGCGTCACGCGGTTCTCCCGCTGCTAAACTAGCCTAAACTTTTCAGCTAACTAGCTATCGTTATTTTTGCTCTTCCGTGATCTGGGCCCATAACCTGTTGACAGAGTCACCTGGGGAGCAAAATAACTGGGCATGATGACGAGGTCTTCTTTAGCCTTAACTGCCGTGGTTTATTTTATATGTACATTTCCACCACGAAACCTGCTAGAGCTAGAGAGCTAGAGAGAGAGAGAGACAGAGGGGGAGGGAACATTCCCTTATACCTGCTACCTGACGTCAGCTGCTATAGCTGCGTCTCCTTACGCCTATAGCGCCCTCTTGTGGAACAGTTAAAGTGCAGTTATATTCAATCATATAATTACTTACATTTAACAGTTTATTATATCATAATAAAAAAAAAATATCCACTTTTTCTCCCAATTTTAAATTTTTCTCCCATCCCAATTTCGTATCATCCAATTCAACCCTCCCCTGTCTCGAACGCTGTTTCTTGCCTCCCACAAGCCGGCTGCAATGTGGACTAAGTCATAGCACGAGTCCCCTCCGATACTTGAGGTAACAGCAGTCGCATCTTTTCACCTGCGCGGCGCGATCTTTCAGCGTCAGGGGTCTGCGCTTTGGAGGGGCGCCGCCCCCATCGCTTCCTGATTCTACTGTGCAGGCGCACCAACCGACCTATAGGAGTCGCTGTCCACAACGCCCGATCCCCACCCATCAGTTTCCCACCCCCTAATACTGCCAATGTGTATTAGTACGGACGACCAGCTAAACTGAAAGCAATGTGGAGCGCTGGGCTCGAACAGGCGAACCCAGCGTCTCCAGCATTGGTGGTGAGTGCCTTGCCCACTGCACCACCTAGCCGCCCTATCATAATACAATTTGAAACCATAGGGCCACCTCTCATTTCTCTATTTTCCATTTCTTGACACACCCTAATGGTCACCCTCAGTGGGCGGTTAGGAGACTCCTGAAGGTCCGTCGCCAGGGCCGGGGGTTTCAGAGCCTGGTAGATTGGGAGGGTTATGGATCAGATGAGCGGAGCTGGATCCCCCGATCCCAGATGATGTCTCCCATTCTTCTCGGGAGGGGTCCTGTTATGGTTTCAATCGGCACAGGTGATAATCATCACGCTGATGGATGGAGACTCCGCACCTGCCTGCTAATCACCACACCACCCTACAAGATACCTGGATCTCCATGCATCAGCGTCAGATCTTCGTTTAAGATGGCCTGGCAAGTATCTTTGACATTCCTTCTCGTGATAATGTTTTTTCGTATTTTCTGTGTTAATCCTCCTCCCGTTGTGTTCCCGTGTATTGTATCCACCCTCCCCGTGATTTTTGACGCCTCATGTTATCGTGTTTTTGTCGTCGTGTTTTACCCTGTGTGCCTGACTTTGTTTTCCCCGTGAAGACTTATTTAGTTGTTCTCCCTCTGTGTCTTCACAGCCCCACTCCCGTGCTCTCTACCGGTCAGGGTCATCCGCAGCCAGGCTCAAGATGCACACACACACACGCACACACACACACACACACACACACACACACACACACACACACACACACACACACACACACACACACACACACACACACACACACATACACACATCACACACACACACACACACACACACACACAACACACACACACACACACACACACACACACACACACACACACACACACACACACACACACACACACACACACACACACACACACACACACACACCGGACTGGTGTTTTACACCTTTTTCAACATATTATTAAATGCCTTTCGAGGTTGAACATTCTCCTGTCTCCTGTGTTGCATTTGAGTCTACCTGCTACCAAGTCCTAACATATATACTATATTACCACCTTACTGTATATTCTGTATATATACTATATTACCACCTTTATATACTGTATATAGACTATATTACCACCTTTATATACTGTATATAGACTATATTACCACCTTTATATTCTGTGTATATATACACTATATTACCACCTTTATATTCTGTATATATACACTATATTACCACCTTTATATTCTGTATATATACACACTATATTACCACCTCTATATACTGTATATAGACTATATTACCACCTTTATATTCTGTGTATATATACACTATATTACCACCTTTATATTCTGTATATATACACTATATTACCACCTCTATATTCTGTATATATACACTATATTACCACCTCTATATTCTGTATATATACACTATATTACCACCTCTATATTCTGTATATATACACTATATTACCACCTCTATATTCTGTATATATACACTATATTACCACCTCTATATTCTGTATATATACACTATATTACCACCTCTATATTCTGTATATATACTATATTACCACCTTGAGATACTTTTGGAAATATAGCAGCCAATGGGTCAATGACTCTGAACAGTATGTTATTATTATAGGGGAGTACGTGAGGAGACAGGGAATCATGTTTACATAGTTGATAAAGTGGTTATTATTATTATTATTATTATTATTATTGATGTATCTGAAGGAGGTTGAGCCCACAGTGACGTCGCCCTCTGAAGCCTCTTCAGTCTGCTGTTTATCTGTGGGCCTCCCAGACATCTGGAGGGATGAAGCATTTTTCGACGATCAAATAATCGCTCTCGGCTCTGATTGGCTGCTGCGGGTTACACAAGCGAGTGTACCATGTGACCTGGTGTGAGACGTGTCCAGCAGGCTGGTCTGTAGGCCTGGCCTGCTCGGTCAGACCCGGACAGACGCTTTGGAGGGCAGCGGGTTACACAACACATGCACCTGTGTTTATCCAGGACTTTAAGCCTCTTCCTCCTACAACCATTTCATTTATTTTTCAGGACTTTACATTAAATATAGGAAAAATATCAGCGATACTTGTGACAGTATGAAGAGGCTGAAACTACATACAGTGTGAAGTTAAATATCCACACTTTACTATCTGAAATGGATCCTTTCCAGGTGGCGAACCATGATAAGACCGGATAAGACGTGATCAGAATCAGAAGAATCTGAATCAGAAAGGTCTTTATTGTCAAGTAGTTTTCATATACAAAGAATTTGCTTTGGTCCTTATCGGTGCAACATTAGCGGACAGACATTAACAGACAGATAATACAATAAAGAGGTGGAGTCAAATAAAATGAAATGAAATATGAACTAAGTTAAGCACAATAGAATATAATATAATTATGAAATAAAATATAGGCCAGGGCTGTACAACTGTAAATAAGAGGTTGAATAAAATTATATGGGATATAAACTAAATAAAATATAGCACAATAGAATATAGTACAATTATAAGTAAAAAAACAGGAATAGGAATAGGCCTGTCACGGTTCCTACCTGGCTTCTCTCTCTCTCTCTCTCTCTCTCTCTCTCTCTCTCTCTCTCTCTCTCTCTCTCTCCCCTCTCTCTCTCTCTCTCTCTCTCTCTCTCTCTCTCTCTCTCTCTCTCTCTCTCTCCCCTCTCTCTCTCTCTCTCTCTCTCTCTGTCTCTCGTTAAGTCAGGTGCAGAGAGTACAGGTGTGCTGCCGTTAGCGGAGCAGCTAATTGCCGTCTGTGGGCCAATTACATCAGCAATATAACCCCGCCGCAGATGTCATGAGGCTGCCAGATCGTAACTTCGTGTTTCCCAGTTAGTCGTGTTATTCTGCTCTCTCGTATAGTTCTCTAGTCCATTGTTCTTCGACCCTGTCTAACCCTTTGTTGTCCTCCTTCCCCGCAGTCCTACCCTGATCTCTGGCTCTCTACAAGACGTGTTCTGACCCCCGCCTGCCTGGCTCTTCACCCTGATCTCTGGCTCTCTACAAGACGTGTTCAGACCCCCGCCTGCCTGGCTCTTCACCCTGATCTCTGGCTCTCTACAAGACGTGTTCTGACCCCCGCCTGCCTGGCTCTTCACCCTGATCTCTGGCTCTCTATAAGACGTGTTCAGACCCCCGCCTGCCTGGCTCTTCACCCTGATCTCTGGCTCTCTACAAGACGTGTTCAGACCCCCGCCTGCCTGGCTCTTCACCCTGATCTCTGGCTCTCTATAAGACGTGTTCAGACCCCCGCCTGCCTGGCTCTTCACCCTGATCTCTGGCTCTCTATAAGACGTGTTCAGACCCCCGCCTGCCTGGCTCTTCACCCTGATCTCTGGCTCTCTACAAGACGTGTTCAGACCCCCGCCTGCCTGGCTCTTCACCCTGATCTCTGGCTCTCTACAAGACGTGTTCAGACCCCTGCCTGCCTGGCTCTTCACCCTGATCTCTGGCTCTCTACAAGACGTGTTCAGACCCCCGCCTGCCTGGCTCTTCACCCTGATCTCTGGCTCTCTACAAGACGTGTTCAGACCCCCGCCTGCCTGGCTCTTCACCCTGTTCTCTGGCTCTCTACAAGACGTGTTCTGACCCCCGCCTGCCTGGCTCTTCACCCTGATCTCTGGCTCTCTATAAGACGTGTTCAGACCCCCGCCTGCCTGGCTCTTCACCCTGATCTCTGGCTCTCTACAAGACGTGTTCTGACCCCCGCCTGCCTGGCTCTTCACCCTGATCTCTGGCTCTCTACAAGACGTGTTCAGACCCCCGCCTGCCTGGCTCTTCACCCTGATCTCTGGCTCTCTATAAGACGTGTTCAGACCCCCGCCTGCCTGGCTCTTCACCCTGATCTCTGGCTCTCTACAAGACGTGTTCAGACCCCCGCCTGCCTGGCTCTTCACCCTGATCTCTGGCTCTCTACAAGACGTGTTCAGACCCCCGCCTGCCTGGCTCTTCACCCTGTTCTCTGGCTCTCTACAAGACGTGTTCTGACCCCCGCCTGCCTGGCTCTTCACCCTGATCTCTGGCTCTCTATAAGACGTGTTCAGACCCCCGCCTGCCTGGCTCTTCACCCTGATCTCTGGCTCTCTACAAGACGTGTTCAGACCCCCGCCTGCCTGGCTCTTCACCCTGATCTCTGGCTCTCTATAAGACGTGTTCAGACCCCCGCCTGCCTGGCTCTTCACCCTGATCTCTGGCTCTCTACAAGACGTGTTCAGACCCCCGCCTGCCTGGCTCTTCACCCTGATCTCTGGCTCTCTATAAGACGTGTTCAGACCCCCGCCTGCCTGGCTCTTCACCCTGATCTCTGGCTCTCTACAAGACGTGTTCAGACCCCCGCCTGCCTGGCTCTTCACCCTGATCTCTGGCTCTCTATAAGACGTGTTCAGACCCCCGCCTGCCTGGCTCTTCACCCTGATCTCTGGCTCTCTACAAGACGTGTTCAGACCCCCGCCTGCCTGGCTCTTCACCCTGATCTCTGGCTCTCTATAAGACGTGTTCAGACCCCCGCCTGCCTGGCTCTTCACCCTTTCGTCGTCACGCCCGCCTGCGTGACGACTCGCTCTGCCCTACTCCCGGAACGTATGTGGACCTGCACCGGTTTTTATCTCTGCCTGGCTGACTATTCCGTTCCCGTGTATCGACCCCAGCCTGTCTGACTCTCCCGCGCACGCCCCTGGACTGTACGAGTGCTTCCCCCGTGTATCGAACACTGTCTGAATACCTGACCATTCTATATTCATTAAATATACCCAAACTGGGTTTGAACAAGACCTGTCTATCACTCTGTATCTGTACATTGGGTTCAATACCCCGAGTCGTAACAAGGCCAGGGCTGTACAACTGGGCAGATGTGGTCAAATATATAGTTTCTTAAAATTGTCAAGCTACAATATTATAAAATACAATATTATAAAATCCTGTCAGGAATTGTGCCTCAAAGCATGAATGAACCGGCATTTACCGCCATAAACTTACGCGAACTTTAGCGCACATGGAGGCGAACTAAAGTCACGGAAACAGCTGTTCTTGGAGGACGATAACTGGCGTACATAAGGGGGGCGTAATAGCGTAGGTCAGTGGCCAATCAGAGCGCAAAACTCGAACGCGGAAATACGAGTTGTTTGGGCTTCGAATAGACGTGTACAGGTCCTGCAGCCGATCACCTTCTCAGCAGAGTGGATGACACGCTGCAGCCTGCCCTTGTCCTTGGCCGTGGCTGCAGCGTACCATACTGTGATGGAGGAGGTGAGGATGGACTCGATGATGGCTGTGTAAGACCAGATAACACCAGATAAAACCTTATAAGACCAGATAAGACCAGATCAAATCTGATAAAACCTGATAAGACCAGATAAGACCCGATAAGACCAGATAAGACCAGATAAGACCAGATCAAATCTGATAAGAACTGATAAGACCAGATAAGACCTGATAAGACCAGATGAAATCTGATAAAAACCTGATAAGACCAGATACGACATGATACAACCAGATAAGACCAGATAAGACCAGATAAGACCAGATAGGATGCTGGTGATGATATTGAGTAGAGAGTCAGAGGTCACATGATGCTGGTGAATAAAGGCTCAGAGGTCACATGATGCTGGTGAATAAAGGGTCGGAGGTCAGAGGTCAGTGGAGGGTTTGAAGATTGGAAGCTGGTTGGAGGCTCTTTTTCAGTAGAACCCAGAAGACAGTAGACAGCTGGTGATTTTAAGATTACTGAAGAAGGGGTATCCAGAAAATACCTACTCGACCAGTTCAAGATTACTGGACGTCCTGAAAAGACCGCACTGCGGGGGGTTTCAGACAATGACCCGTGCCTTGCTCAAGGACACTTCAACAGAAATAGACACACAGAGCTGTTGCAGAGAACCTGTGTATGAATAACGACTGGTTTTAAGAATAATGTTCTTTATTCATATAATTAAAAACCAACGCCTTGTGGAAACATGCCTTCATCAGGGTCACATGACATAAAATGAACAGTGGAGCTTAAATCTTAAATCTCTTTTTTGTAACCCTGATGAGGGCATGTTGGTTTTAATTATATGAATAAAGAGCATCATTTTTTAGAACATCCGTCGGGCCTCCAAGAGTGTTTCTCCCTCACTGTCTCCAGTTCTGGTTGAAAGACAAAGTCGTGACAGATGTTTCTCTTATGGATAATGTCTGACACATAACCTGTGACCCAATCCTGTTAGCCGTTTCTGGGAATCATTATTCCATGTTCACATCTGGTCAATGTTAGCATGGTGTTATTCACCGTGAAAATATGAAAAAAGAAAAGAAAAAAAAGAAAATTGATATTCTCCTTTGGTTCATTACAATTCACTCAAGCCTAGTAACAGACACAATATTTCTGACACTGGGAATACATTCCCTGAGATCCATAGATGTCCCTAGATACCAAGAACATGCAAATGGACCTTGTAGAAGTTGAGCAATCTTCCATTTACTTAGGTTTATCTAACTATATTAAACCAGCTAGGTTGATCTAACTGTATTAAACCATGTTAGGTTGATCTAACTATATTATACCATGTTAGGTTGATCTGACAATATTAAACCATGTTGGGTTGATTTAACTTAGGGGTTCCCAAACTTTTCAGGCCGCGACCCCCAAATAACGGTGTCAGAGAGCCGCGACCCCCACTATTATAGGAGGTAAAAAAAACGTTTTTAAAGATAATAATTTTTTTTTTTTATAAATGGAAATGTATGGTTGAAACATGCACACGTTCAAACGCACTAATAAGCATTGGAGGCTTTTAACCAGGGACAGACTGGGGAAATCATTCAGGCCAGGAAATATAGTGCAAAATATAGCCCCAGTCAGGCCACTTTTTAAGCAGGGGGTCTGGGGGTCCCCCACCAGGACATTTCTTGTTACAAAGACTTCATTTCCTGCATTCTGGTGCAGGCATTTTTTTATTTGTACCCTTTAAATGCCAGTGTTTGTGATGGCATCACAAATTATAGTTAAAAAACAGGCTAGCATAATGTATGATTAGCAACAACACTGATTTTGATGGATTTCCTGTTTTTTGTAATGTCAGATTGAAAAAAATACAATCTTTTATTCAACTTCAGCCCTGATCATAACACCACATATTCATTTTATAATTCTAACCCTTTAAATGCCAGTGTGTGTGATGGCATATATTTGCAATATATCAAATGCAAAGTAGATTTTTCTGGGGGGGATTATTACAGGCTAGCATGTGTCAATGATTAGCAGTTTTTCGTAAGGATCCCGCCTCCACCAATCACATGCGGCTCCTTAATTTAGAGTGTAGCAGCTGAAATAATCTTTTTTCCCCTACCCTGGGTGAATTGCGAGTGTGATCTCAATTTTGGACGTAGAAATAAAACAAACACATCAAAACGATGACACGGCTGTCAGCCCGCTCACAAAAGAAAAATAAATGGAATTGGACATTTATATCTCAACTGACGACCATTTCTTTGAAGGTTCTCCTCCCCATTGACCGCCATGCAAATCCACTCTAGGAATCGCTTTTTTCTCACTCTTTTTTAGCCTTCTGTTCCGATCGCCGAAGGAGTGCCACAATATCGCACGAATGCCACAATATCGCACACAACCCTTCGCCTACTCGTTGTAGTGCTCATGTGCGCTTCACAACGCTTCATCTCTTATAGTTTTCTTTTAATCAACGTGACAATGCAGTCATGTAAAGAAAATTCAGAATATGCAAGTCATTGTGCTCATGGCTGATTGGTTCAGCCTTAACAGCTGTGAGGCTCAGGGCTCACGGCTCAGCTGACCTGCCAATGACATCATCCACTTAACCCATCATTGCCCATCACTGTGTTGCAGTACTGAATTGCTGGACAGCGCCATCTGTCTTGCGGGTTGTGTCATTGTACTCAGTAGGGATATCCTCTTTCATTTTTCATTGGTCGATGTTGACCACCTTTCATTGGTCGATGTTGACCACTCCCCCGATCCTTAGACCACGCCCCCTTAGGCCACACCCCCTCAGTGTATCTCTTGAACCGTTTGTCGTAGAGACTTGCGGATTGTGCCATTGGTCGATGTTGACCACCTTTCATTGGTCGATGTTGACCACTCCCCCGATCCTTAGACCACGCCCCCTTAGGCCACACCCCCTCAGTGTATCTCTTGAACGTTTGTCGTAGAGACTTGCGGATTGTGCCATTGGTCGATGTTGACCACCTTTCATTGGTCGATGTTGACCACTCCCCCGATCCTTAGACCACGCCCCCTTAGGCCACACCCCCTCAGTGTATCTCTTGAACCGTTTGTCGTAGAGACTTGCGGATTGTGCCATTGTACTCGGTGTAATAGTGTAATAGTGTGTAATAGTGTAATAGTGTAATAGTGTGTAATAGTGTAATAGTGTGTAATAGTGTAATAGTGTAATAGTGTGTAATAGTGTAATAGTGTAATAGTGTGTAATAGTGTAATAGTGTGTAATAGTGTAATAGTGTAATAGTGTGTAATAGTGTAATAGTGTGTAATAGTGTAATAGTGTGTAATAGTGTACTAGTGTGTAATAGTGTAATAGTGTGTAATAGTGTAATAGTGTGTAATAGTGTAATAGTGTGTAATAGTGTAATAGTGTAATAGTGTGTAATAGTGTGTAATAGTGTAATAGTGTGTAATAGTGTAATAGTGTGTAATAGTGTAATAGTGTAATAGTGTGTAATAGTGTAATAGTGTGTAATAGTGTAATAGTGTAATAGTGTGTAATAGTGTAATAGTGTAATATTGTGTAATAGTGTAATAGTGTAATAGTGTGTAATAGTGTAATAGTGTGTAATAGTGTAATAGTGTGTAATAGTGTAATAGTGTAATAGTGTAATAGTGTAATAGTGTGTAATAGTGTAATAGTGTGTGTAATAGTGTAATAGTGTGTAATAGTGTAATAGTGTAATAGTGTAATAGTGTGTAATAGTGTAATAGTGTAATAGTGTAATAGTGTGTAATAGTGTAATAGTGTAATAGTGTGTAATAGTGTAATAGTGTGTAATAGTGTGTAATAGTGTAATAGTGTAATAGTGTGTAATAGTGTAATAGTGTGTAATAGTGTAATAGTGTAATAGTGTGTAATAGTGTAATAGTGTAATAGTGTGTAATAGTGTAATAGTGTGTAATAGTGTAATAGTGTAATAGTGTGTAATAGTGTAATAGTGTAATAGTGTAATAGTGTAATAGTGTGTAATAGTGTGTAATAGTGTAATAGTGTGTAATAGTGTAATAGTGTAATAATAGTGTGTAATAGTGTGTAATAGTGTAATAGTGTAATAGTGTGTAATAGTGTGTAATAGTGTAATAGTGTGTAATAGTGTAATAGTGTAATAGTGTGTAATAGTGTAATAGTGTAATAGTGTAATAGTGTAATAGTGTAATAGTGTGTAATAGTGTAATAGTGTAATAGTGTGTAATAGTGTATTAGTGTAATAGTGTGTAATAGTGTGTAATAGTGTGTAATAGTGTAATAGTGTGTAATAGTGTAATAGTGTGTAATAGTGTGTAATAGTGTAATAGTGTAATAGTGTAATAGTGTGTAATAGTGTAATAGTGTAATAGTGTGTAATAGTGTGTAATAGTGTGTAATAGTGTAATAGTGTGTAATAGTGTAATAGTGTAATAGTGTGTAATAGTGTAATAGTGTAATAGTGTAATAGTGTAATAGTGTGTAATAGTGTAATAGTGTAATAGTGTGTAATAGTGTAATAGTGTAATAGTGTGTAATAGTGTAATAGTGTGTAATAGTGTAATAGTGTGTAATAGTGTGTAATAGTGTAATAGTGTAATAGTGTAATAGTGTGTAATAGTGTAATAGTGTAATAGTGTGTAATAGTGTAATAGTGTAATAGTGTGTAATAGTGTAATATTGTGTAATAGTGTAATAGTGTAATAGTGTGTAATAGTGTGTAATAGTGTAATAGTGTGTAATAGTGTAATAGTGTAATAGTGTGTAATAGTGTAATAGTGTGTAATAGTGTGTAATAGTGTAATAGTGTAATAGTGTGTAATAGTGTGTAATAGTGTAATAGTGTGTAATAGTGTAATAGTGTGTAATAGTGTAATAGTGTAATAGTGTGTAATAGTGTAATAGTGTGTAATAGTGTAATAGTGTGTAATAGTGTAATAGTGTAATAGTGTGTAATAGTGTAATAGTGTAATAGTGTAATAGTGTAATAGTGTGTAATAGTGTAATAGTGTGTAATAGTGTAATAGTGCTATGCGACTTGCGGGTTGTGTCGTTGCACTCAGTAGGGATATCCTCTTTCATTGGTCTATGTTGACCACTCCCCCGATCCTTAGGCCGCGCCCCCTTTTTGTATCCTTTGAACCGTTTGTCATAGAGACTCGCGAGAGACCCTCTCCCCCGTTGGCCGGCGGTGCACAGGCGTCACCCACACTTTCACAATTTCCCCCGCGCGGAATTGTCTAGCACCTACGGGAGGCTGCAATTCGAAACTGGCCACCGTAAATGCCCAAATCCCCCACCACCTCCTAATAGACAGTCTCCTCCCCACCGCATGTATATATTCCCTCCCCGCCGTATGTATATTTCTCTCCCACCCACCCACCCCCTCCTAATGTACAGTCCCCTCCCCATCATATATACTCTGTCAGGATCTAGGGGTAACAGTACTGTATATTTGAATACCGTTTATGTCACAAATGTATCAGTACTAAATACCTATATGTCCCTATGCCATAAATGTCATGTATGTTGTGTATGTCATAAATGTCTATATGAATTGAAAATGGGGGACCCTGATGGAAACAAGACAAACGTCTTTCTCAGGTCTGCATCCCCTTAACAATTGTATGTATTGAGCCGTACTGTATTGTACCCATTCTGCAATCTGTTAAATAAAGTTTTCATTCATTCATTCATTCATTCATTCATTCATTCATTCATTCATTCATTCATTCATTCATTCATTCATTCATTCATTCATTCATTCATTCATTCATTCATTCATTCAATGATTAGCAACAACAGTTTTTTGTAAGGGTCCCGCCTCCACCAATGTGTGTGTGAGAGCAAGAGAGAGAGAGAGAGAGATAGTTCTCCAACTTGTGTGAGTTGCAGTGAGTGATCTCCTGGTTGTTCCCTATCTAACTATTGCGCTGCTGCAACTAGAAACACTGGCCTGGCCTGCTTCTAAGTTCAGTGGCCTGACTGCATGATTTTTTAGATTTTAGATTTTTTTTTTAAATCATCTGGCGACCACCCCCCCCCCCCAGGGTCGCTACACTACCCCTCCCCCCCCCCCCCCCACAAAGTCCCTTGTCGAACCAAAATTACCCACCATCAACAAAATACCCCCCCCCCCCCAACTACACAGTACCCAACACTCCCACCCCATATACGATGCTATGCCCACAGCTAGCTATGCAACGCTGCCGGTAGCTGCACATAGCTACCGGGTACGACCCCCCCCCCCCCCACAAAGTTCCTTGTCGAACCAAAATTACCCACCATCAACAAAATACCCGGGTACGACGCTACGCTAACTGCTAGCTCACTCGTGCTCTGTTGGTTACCGGCTGCTCCGCTCTCCGTCAGGCCCCAAGAGACGACAACCACCAAGCCTCCATTGGTTCCAGGTTGCTCCGCTCTCCTGTTCCCAGACCGACAGAGAGACGCCATTCCCACACAGAGACGTCTTGCTTCCCACCCCAATACCCGCTAAACACAGTACTCAACCCAAACCCACACAGTACACAAACCCACACAGTCCACAGCAGAGAGTTCCATTTACTCATGGCTCTGCACATGGCAGAGTTAGCTGTGTGCTCCGCACACTGGGCATATGTCCCCACACCTCACGGGCCAGGCCCCCAATGTCCTCGGTCAACCCCCGCAGTGGCTCCCCGGGTCTTCCGGCGTCCCCGCTGTCGAGCCTGCCATGTGCCATGGGCACCGCCATGTTGTTCGCATCCCGGTCACCCTTGACCTCCGACCGGCGGGAAACGGAACCCTGCGAAGCCTCCATGGAACCCTCTTGCCTCATCATGGCTCTCAATGTCCTCGTCCATGTCTCCTGACCACCTGCACGTTACTTCTTCCTCTCCGTCCTCTCCTTTCTCTCTCCCCCCTTTCGACCCGCCGCAGACATCCATGCCGCTGCGCCAAGCTAGCCGCTAACTGCAGCTAAGCTAGGCTATGCTAAGCTAATGCACACCTCCGTCAAACTTCTTCTGACGCAGAGCGAAGCGTCTTCTCCATTCTCTCTCTCCACCTTTTTATTCTGACACCAATGTAACGAACTTGGGTTGATCTAACTGTAGCACAGCAGAGGACTAGGCACCCTACTGTAGGTTTATTCCAAGAGCTCTGAATTGAATTCTATATACTGTAACAAACTTGGGTTGTTCATTATTGACGACTCTCAAGGCTGTTTTTATTTCTCACTTTATGTCTTTATTGCAAACATCAGATATGGCTTCGGTACAATTGACTAGATGCATCACCTCTGCACGTAACCAGAAGACTCATCGCTATAACTTCCCATGCATCAAGAGAGCGCACCCTAGGTGCCACACCCTCTTATACCTTTCCCAGGTCAGCGCCTGCCCCCTCCCCTCTACCAACCCCGGGCCTGCGCGACCAACAATGTCACCTGCCAGCCCCAGGTTGGTAGAGCGCAGAGCGACAGCCCGGCCGACCAACGACCCAAATCCCAGGGTCACTACAATACTTTAAAAGTTGTTTTATAGGTCTCCGGGCAAGATTGTGCCAACAGCAGACACCAGGAATTCAAAGTTGCTTTTTTTCATACAGTATATCCAGATGTTTATTTTACTAGTCCATGTTTAAAACCAAGTAACACAAGTAAAACACTATAAAATGTGACAGTGGATTTATATGCCTTGTTGGTCCAGCAGCACAGGAAGGAACACAAACCAAAACACACAAGAGAGGTCAACTAACCATAACAAAAAAAGGGTCGACCATATACATTCAGATTACCATAGGAATAAAACTACAAGACAATAAGGTGTTCTCCTGTACTGGTTCTATATTAAACCATGGTAGGTTAATCTAACTATATTAAACCATGTTGGGTTGATCTAACTATATTAAACCATGTTGGGTTGATCTAACTATATTAAACCATGTTGGGTTGATCTGAATATATTAAACCATGTTGGGTTGATCTGAATATATTAAAGCATGTTAGGTTGATCTGAATATATTAAACCATGTTAGGTTGATCTAACTATATTAAACCATGTTGGGTTGATCTAACTATATTAAACCATGTTAGGTTGATCTAACTATATTAAACCATGTTGGGTTGATCTGAATATATTAAACCATGTTGGGTTGATCTGAATATATTAAAGCATGTTAGGTTGATCTGAATATATTAAAGCATGTTAGGTTGATCTGAATATATTAAACCATGTTAGGTTGATCTAACTATATTAAACCATGTTGGGTTGATCTGAATATATTAAACCATGTTAGGTTGATCTAACTATATTAAACCATGTTGGGTTGATCTGAATATATTAAACCATGTTGGGTTGATCTAACTATATTAAACCATGTTGGGTTGATCTGAATATATTAAAGCATGTTAGGTTGATCTGAATATATTAAAGCATGTTAGGTTGATCTGAATATATTAAAACATGTTAGGTTGATCTGAATATATTAAAGCATGTTAGGTTGATCTGAATATATTAAAGCATGTTAGGTTGATCTGAATATATTAAACCATGTTGGGTTGATCTAACTATATTAAACCAGCTAGGTTGATCTAACTATATTAAACCATGTTGGGTTGATCTAACTATATTAAACCAGCTAGGTTGATCTAACTATATTAAACCAGCTAGGTTGATCTAACTATATTAATCCATGTTAGGTTGATCTAACTATATTAAACCATGTTGGTTTGATCTAACTATATTAAACCATGTTGGGTTGATCTGAATATATTAATCCATGTTGGGTTGATCTAACTATATTAATCCATGTTGGGTTGATCTAACTATATTAAACCATGTTGGGTTGATCTAACTATATTAAACCAGCTAGGTTAATCTAACTATAATAAACCGTGTTGGTTTAGGGTTAGTTATATTAAGGGTTATGGTTGTTACTGTTAGTCATATTGACCATGTCTGCCTGAAAGGTAAATAAAGGTTTGATTATGGGGTTCACCTTTTAGGATGGGTTGTGGGTTAGATGACCATGTCTGCCTGAAAGGTAAATAAAGGTTTGATTATGGGGTTCACCTTTTAGGATGGGTTGTGGGTTAGAATAATAATAATAAAACATTACTTGTATAGCACCTTTCATACAGAAACTGCAGTTTTTCACATTATGGGATCTACCATCCCAACAGGTCACCTTGTTTATGGTTTTATTCAGTTTTAAATAGACAATAATAAAAAGAGTAAGATAGAATAGACAGAGTAAAATAGAGCAATAGTGCAGTGCAATAAGTAGTAGAATAGAATAGACAAGAGCACATAAAGTGCAGACATAAAATCTGTTTTTAACAGTGCAGTAAAATTGTTCTGGATTTCAGTTTAAAGTCGTCTTTACCTTCTCTGTTTGGTATCCACAGTTTAAAACCTGACAGTCTTCCCTCCTGTTTGAATACAATACATTATTATACAATACATTATTATTATTATTATTATTATTATTATTATTATTATTATTATTATTATTATTATTATTATTATTATTATTATTATTATTATTATTATTATTATTATTATTATTATGTAGGTCTCTTATACAGTAGGTTAGCTTATTTTTCTGCATACTGTACATCAACGTTGCCTGTGAGAAAGTTGTGTGCTTGTGATTTGAGACGCTGGCAGTAAGTGGTTATCCTGAGGTCAGCTCCGCCGCGACAAAGGCTGCGCCGCCAGACGCACTAAATGAGAGACTCTGGTTCACTTTCCCAAAGCTGCACATTATCTCTGCGGTGTCAACAACCCAGCCGTGTTTTCATTGGCCGACACCGATAGCTCTGGATTACCCAGAGGAACCGGCGGCCAGCGCAGCGCTCCACCAGCTGACGGAGACGTTTACACTTCACTGGAAATTCAGTCTTTCTATGATTGCTTCATATTTGACTTTACAGATATGAAAATTGTTTAGTGGTGAACCAGCCGGTTAACCCTTTCACTGTGACAATACACAGACGGTTAACCCTTTCACTGCCACACAACAGCAGGTTAACCCTTTCACTGCCACACTACAGAAGGTTACCGTCGGTAGTGTGATAGTAAAGGGTTAACCTTTTGTAGTGTGGCAGTGAAAGGGTTAATGTTTAGTTAGGAAGCTAATGTATGGAAAGAGAGACAGAGAGGGGGAGGGGGAGCGAGAGAGATAGAGGGAGATATGGGGGGTAGAGAGAGAGAGATAGAGGGAGAGAGGAGGGAGAGCAAGAGAGAGAGAGAAAGAGAGAGATAGAGGGAGAGAGGGGGAGAGCAAGAGAGAGAGAGATAGAGGGAAAGAGGGGGGAGAGCAAGAGAGAGAGAGAGGGAGAGATGGGCGGTAGAGGGAGAGAGAGAGAGAGAGAGAGAGAGAGAGAGAGAGAGAGAGAGAGAGAGAGGAGAGAGGGGGGAGCAAGAGAGAGAGAGAGAGAGAAAGACAGGGAGTGGGGAAAAGAGAAAGGCCACTAGACAGGTCAGAATGTTTATCAGGACAATGTACATCACCAGCGTCAGTGCATTCTCTGCAACATCCGGTCGTTTAATTTTTCAAAATATGTTTAGATGTGTGTAATGTTTGGGCCTTCTATCCTATGTTAGGAATGGAAGCCCCATGGTCCTCCTGGAGTACTCCACCCTGGCTCTGTATTATCCCTGATTGTTGTAATTATCCCTGATTGCTGTCACCTGCCTGTGTTCTGTGTCACTGGTTCTGATTGGGTCTGCGGGTTGTTTTGGGGCCTTTATAGTAATCCCTTGCCTCTCTCTTTGTGTCGGTTCTTCAGCAGTGTTACTGGGAACAGCCGTCCTCGGGCAGAAGTCGGCGCTCTCGCCCGGTGTTATTATTTAAAGTTCTCTTATACTTTCGGTCGAGAAGTCGGATATCTCACCATTCCTGTCTCAGTTACTTTTCCTTATTTTGTTATTCTCTAATTACTATTCTTTATCTTGTTATTTCTGCCTATTGCTACTTATATATCTATTATCGCTCAAAGTGTTTCTGATAATAAAATAACACATATTCGAGAAGAGCAACACCATCTCCGTCTCCTTCTTCCGTGCCACAAGAACTCAACTGTCTTACCTTGATTCCTAACAGATGTGCAGCTATACCAACATACTGTAATATGGGTTGTTGTGCATGTTGCCTACAAATGGAAATCAGTGAATATCATTTGTGTGTTCATACAGCTACTTTCATTTCACTGTCACCAATATGATGTCAGGATTTCCATTGACCAAATGGTGTCATATATCTAACATGTAGGCTACTGTCTGTCAGCTGTCCTTGGTAAGTCATATCTAACATGTAAACAGGCCGTCACGCACGCGAGCGCACGTCGCAGCACTTTGCCCTTGTCTCCCGGTTCCGGGCTGCTCTTTTGCCGATCAACTAATACATTGTTGGAAAGTTGAATTTGCCGCCTTTCGATCGTCACCCTACTCGACCTATTGTGTGCTTCCAGTCTCCAGTTATAAGACGAAACATCCGACGAGTGTCATTTGACAAGCCATTCGGACAAGTGACCACGTCCGGTTTGTCCGGTTCCTGAACGGACCAGTCACTGCTGTGCTGATGGCGAAAATTATTGACCACCTTTGTAGCCAATTAAATTCTGGAGCCAGGGGTATATTACATGAGGGCTGATTCCTAAGGTAAACAGAGAGAAGAAGATGAAGATGAAGATGTTTGTTTGGAGAATTCCTCATTCACCGTCCAAATCAATGAGCAGTCCGCCATTTTGGACAAATTATTACCGATACAAGGATTACAAAGACATTTGTAAAACACTCATTTTCCGTGGGATTGTTATAAACTTTGGACCTGCACTGTAGATAAGACTTCAGGCTATGGAACCGTTATGTTTTCCAGCTCCTACCTCTCAGCTGGAACCCAAAAACAGGCATCTGGCAACATGTAAAATAAACTTGAGTATAAGTGGTTCAAGTAATACATCGCAAATTACTTTGGGTATGCAATCGTCAGGCGTTTTATGCAAAATGTGCCCTCAGCATATGGGGTTAAATATTGTAAGTCGTTTTTTTTTTTACAGAAGAATGGATATGCAACCTAGTTACACTAGATAATAGCAATAGCAACCGTCGAACATGGAGGATCAATGAGCATTCTGTTGAATCCAGAATAGAAGACACCGCCTGGCGTACATTTGCTCTCTACTGAGTGTATCCTTCTAGTTTGGTCTGTATCTCGACACCATTGTAAATGAGGGCAGCCTCTATGATCTCTCTTCAAAGTTCCAATGAATAAAAGTAGAAAACGTTTACTCAAGTAGAAACAAAGGTACAGACTCAAAAAGTAGATTTTGCCTCAAATATCTACTAAATTAGAGTAACTGTAATTAATTGCTTTCTACCTCAGTATATTATTTAACTTATTTATCAGGATTCATAGTCAAACCTGGATCACATTCCAGATAAATAGTTGCCATCTCTTTATTCTGTCAGTGTGTGTGTGTGTGTGTGTGTGTGTGTGTGTGTGTGTGTGTGTGTGTGTGTGTGTGTGTGTGTGTGTGTGTGTGTGTGTGTGTGTGTGTGTGCATGTGTTTCCTTCTGTCTGTCTGTCTGTCTGTCTGTCTGTCTGTCTGTCTGTCTGTCTGTCTGTCTGTCTGTCTGTCTGTCTGTCTGTCTGTCTGTCTGTCTGTCTGTCTGTCTGTCTGTCTGTCTGTCTGTCTGTCTGTGGGATTTCTCATCCTGATCTTTGGAGAAGAGAGGAGAGGAGAGGAGAGGAGAGGAGAGGAGAGGAGAGGAGAGGAGAGGAGAGGAGAGGAGAGGAGAGGAGAGGAGAGGAGAGGAGAGGAGAGGAGAGGAGAGGAGAGGAGAGGAGAGGAGAGGAGAGGAGAGGAGAGGAGAGGAGAGGAGAGGAGAGGAGAGGAGAGGGAGGAGGAGAGGAGAGGAGAGGAGAGGAGAGGAGAGGAGAGGAGAGGAGAGGAGAGGAGAGGAGAGGGAGAGGAGAGGAGAGGGGAGGGAGGATAGGAGAGGAGAGGAGCAGGGAGGAGAGGAGATGAGAGGAGAGGAGAGGAGAGGAGAGGAGAGGAGAGGAGAGGAGAGGAGAGGAGAGGAGAGGAGAGGAGAGGAGAGGAGAGGAGAGGAGAGGAGAGGGGAGGGGAGGGGAGGATAGGAGAGAGAACAGGAGACGAGAGGAGCTGCTTGATTGATCAAAAACTGTATTAACAGATTGCAGAATGGGTACAATACAGTACAGCTCAATACAGCTCACACAGACATCCTGGACTTGCTCTTCAGGAAGCATCCTCAACTTCAAACCTCAACTCCTCCTCCTCCTCCTCCCCTCCTCCTCCTATTCTCCTCTTTCCTAATCCTTTCTCTCCTCCTCTCCTCCGAGTGCATCCGAAAGGAATAGAAGAGAGTTTATGCGATAGAATTTCTGATTTATTTTATTGACCCTGCAGAACAAAAGTCGTAGCAGGGGTTCAAATGAAAGACAAATGTTAGACCCCAAACATTTGAAATATTCCTTCATTCAACTCATGGCTTTATATTAAATTCATGATGGGATTATGCGTGTTTGGTAAACTACTTTACGCATCCGCGCACGTCTGTCTGCTGGTCGCACTCCTGCCGGTCGCGCGGGCTCAGCGCGCACCGGCACCGGGGGGCAGCCAGACGCTGCAGTGGCAACACAACGGGAAGGTGTTCAGCATCTTGAGCAGCCACGGCTCTCAGTACCGGCCACCGCGTCAACGTGCCGGCGGTGCCGCCGCGGCGGAGGAGCCAGAGCAGGCGCGCAGTGTGACCGTGGTCCGGGAGGATGGAGGGGCCACCGGCGGCGCGCAGACGGTGTCCGCCGCGGGGACGCGAGCCGCCGGCCTGAGCTCATGGCTGCTGCCGTCGACCGGGAGGCAGCAGAGGAGGAGACCGGAGCGACCCACGGAGACACCGACACCGGTGAGACCCACGGAGCGCGGGCTGGAGGAGACACCGACACCGGTGAGACCCAGCGGGAGTCCCCCTCCTCCCCCTTCAGCGCAGGACAGGATGGTCGCGGATGACCCGTACGACCCCTACAAGTCGTCCGATGGAGACAACCCCTATTATAACCATTATGACGTGTACGACAGACCTCGTCCTCGCGCCAGGCCGGGGTATGGCACGCGGTACCATCAGTACGGTAAGAGGATACTGTATGGCATAATGCGCGCGTGCTGACGGCAGAAATATGAGAGCTGCGAATTATGACGTCCTCCGGATTTCTGTTTTTGGCCTGACCTGGTCCAGGAATATCTAAGAAAAACATGATTCTAGAGAACCAGAGTGTAACAGGCTCCTGAAAGTTGATTAAAATAGTCCTGCCACAGGTATCAGTCTACTAACCCTGTTGGTATCAGTCTGCTAATCCTACTAGTTGTATTGTATTAATTGATTATGAATTTGATAAGGAGTATTTATTGTTGTTTTAATTGTCTGTATGCCATGTGAATGTTGTGAGTGTTATAAAGTCTGTAACTGTATTTGACGTATTATGGGCCCCAGGAGGAAATAATGGGGATCCAAATAAACTTAAAATAGTACCAGTCTACTAACCCTGCTGGTATCGGTCTACTAACACTAACACTATCTCTAACACTGCAACAGGACGTGAATCAACTTGGGCCCATTTAAAAATGATAAAGTCATAAAAGGTCTATGAGTTCTCACATGATAGGTGTGTCTCCTATCTCATTTTGAACTGTTTGGATAACAACAGTACGCTAACTATGAGCCGAGTCCAAATAAAAAACCCTGTGCTGACTGTGTGGATTTCCGTTGTTGACAGTTGATGATGGTGATTGAGGTGTAATTGTGTGTTAACTGAGCGCAGGGCTGCCTGACCTGGTACCGGACCCCTACTACATCCAGGCGGCGGCCTACGTGCAGAGAGCTGCTATGTACAACCTCCGGTGCGCTGCGGAGGAGAACTGCCTCTCCAGGTAATGTGACGGAACCATCGAGATCTGAACACAAAACACCTGTAAGAGAACCCTGTTTACCGAACCCTAATCTAACCCCCTGACCTAAAGCTGACCTAACCTAACCCTAACCTAACCCCCTGACCTAAAGCTGACCTAACCTAACCCTAACCTAACCCCCTGACCTAAAGCTGACCTAACCGAACCCTAACCTAACCCCCTGACCTAAAGCTGACCTAACCTAACCCTAACCTAACCCCCTGACCTAAAGCTGACCTAACCTAACCCTAACCTAACCCCCTGACCTAAAGCTGACCTAAAGCTACTCTAACCCCCTGATCTAAAGCTACTCTAACCCTAACCTAACCCCCTGACCTAAAGCTGACCTAACCCTAACCTAACCACCTAACCTAACCCTAACCTAACCCTAGTATAGCCCTAGTCTAAACCTAACCCTCAGCCATAACAGTGCAGTATGCGGTCCAGAGCTCTCAGTGTAAACAGCAAATGAAGTCCAATTATCCTCCTGCAGGGCAGAGTCTGTAAACACTCCCTGTCCTTTAGAAAGAAGCACATCACTGTTAAAGTCATTATCAAAAACTCAAACAACCACATACGTCCAAAATACTTTTCCACTCCTCCTTCTGCACGGAGCCTGGCCCCGCTTCCCAGCAGTGAGAGGATCTCTTTACCACGAAGGAAGTTACAGAGATTATGATCTCAAGGCTGTTATTGTGCTTAAATACGACAACTTTCTCTTTCTCCTGAGTCCTTATATTAAGTATCGTCTACTTTTATTTATAACTAGTATTCTCAGGACGCTTACTGGCCACTGTAGATTTACCCTCATACTCTTCATGTTGGATACTTACTATGTTGGTGATACTAGAATCATGTTGATACTTACTATGTTGGTGATACTAGAATCATGTTGATACTTACTATGTTGGTGATACTAGAATCATGTTGATACTTACTATGTTGGTGATACTATGATAGTAGTAACAGTGCATGTAGTGTAGTAGTAATAGTACATGTAGTGTAGTAGTAATAGTACATGTAGTGTAATAGTAATAGTACCTCTAGTGTAGTAGTAATAGTATCTCTAGTGTAGTAGTAATAGTACCTCTAGTGTAGTAGTAATAGTACCTCTAGTGTAGTAGTAATAGTACATGTAGTGTAATAGTAATAGTACCTCTAGTGTAGTAGTAATAGTACCTCTAGTGGAATAGTAATCCTACCTATAGTGTAGTAATAATAGTACATCTAGTGTAGTAATAAATAATAGTACCGAATAGTGTAGTAGTTATAGTACATATAGTATAGTAGCAATAGTACTTCTAGTGTAGTAGTAATAGTACCTCTAGTGTAGTTGTAATAAATGGTAAATGGTGCCTTTATATAGCGCTTCTATCCAAATCGCTTTACAATTTTTGTTCCTTACATTCACCCATTCACTCACCGACGGCTGAGGCAACCAGGCAAGGTGCCAACCTGCTCATCGGGAGCAGTATGGGGTTAAGTGTCTTGCTCAAGGACACTTCGACATGCTGCCCGGGAGTAGCGGGGAATCTAACCAGGAACCTTCTCATTACCAGATGACTGCTCTACCTCCTGATCCACTGTCACCCCCATAAGATAAGAGCGAGATAAGATATTCATTTATTGATCCCCTTGGGGAAATTCAGGCATCATAGCAGCATGGCGGAAGGGGGAGGGGAGGTACAGGTAGTAGGAGACATGATACAGGTCATAGAATTATAGTACAAAAATAGTACTGTAGTAGTAATAGTACTTCTAGTGTAGTAGTAATAGTACATGTAGTGTTGTAGTAATAGTACCTGTAGTGTAGTAGTAATAGTACCTGTAGTATAGTAGTAATATTACCTGTAGTATAGTAGTAATAGTACCTGTAGTATAGTAGTAATAGTACCTGTAGTGTAGTAGTAATAGTGCATGTAGTATAGTAGTAATAGTACCTGTAGTATAGTAGTAATATTACCTGTAGTGTAGTAGTAATAGTACCTGTAGTATAATAGTAATAGTACCTGTAGTATAGTAGTAATATTACCTGTAGTATAGTAGTAATAGTACCTGTAGTATAGTAGTAATAGTACCTGTAGTGTAGTAGTAATAGTGCATGTAGTATAGTAGTAATAGTACCTGTAGTATAGTAGTAATAGTGCATGTAGTATAGTAGTAATATTACCTGTAGTATAGTAGTAATATTACCTGTAGTATAGTAGTAATATTACCTGTAGTATAGTAGTAATAGTACCTGTAGTGTAGTAGTAATATTACCTGTAGTATAGTAGTAATAGTACCTGTAGTGTAGTAGTAATATTACTTGTAGTATAGTAGTAATAGTACCTGTAGTATAGTAGTAATATTACTTGTAGTATAGTAGTAATAGTACCTGTAGTGTAGTAGTAATATTACCTGTAGTATAGTAGTAATAGTACCTGTAGTGTAGTAGTAATAGTACCTGTAGTGTAGTAGTAATAGTGCATGTAGTGTAGTAGTAATAGTACCTGTAGTATAGTAGTAATATTACCTGTAGTGTAGTAGTAATAGTGCATGTAGTGTAGTAGTAATAGTACCTGTAGTATAGTAGTAATAGTGCCTGTAGTATAGTAGTAATATTACCTGTAGTATAGTAGTAATAGTACCTGTAGTGTAGTAGTAATATTACCTGTAGTATAGTAGTAATATTACCTGTAGTATAGTAGTAATAGTACCTGTAGTGTAGTAGTAATATTACATGTAGTATAGTAGTAATAGTACCTGTAGTATAGTAGTAATAGTACCTGTAGTGTAGTAGTAATAGTACCTGTAGTATAGTAGTAACAGTGCCTGTAGTATAGTAGTAATATTACCTGTAGTGTAGTAGTAATAGTACCTGTAGTGTAGTAGTAATATTACCTGTAGTATAGTAGTAATAGTACCTGTAGTGTAGTAGTAATAGTGCATGTAGTGTAGTAGTAATAGTACCTGTAGTATAGTAGTAATAGTGCCTGTAGTATAGTAGTAATATTACCTGTAGTATAGTAGTAATAGTGACTGTAGTATAGTAGTAATATTAACTGTAGTATAGTAGTAATATTACATGTAGTATAGTAGTAATAGTACCTGTAGTGTAGTAGTAATAGTACCTGTAGTGTAGTAGTAATAGTACCTGTAGTGTAGTAGTAATATTACCTGTAGTATAGTAGTAATATTACCTGTAGTATAGTAGTAATATTACCTGTAGTATAGTAGTAATAGTACCTGTAGTGTAGTAGTAATAGTGCCTGTAGTATAGTAGTAATATTACCTGTAGTATAGTAGTAATAGTACCTGTAGTGTAGTAGTAATAGTACCTGTAGTGTAGTAGTAATATTACCTGTAGTATAGTAGTAATATTACCTGTAGTATAGTAGTAATATTACCTGTAGTATAGTAGTAATAGTACCTGTAGTGTAGTAGTAATAGTGCCTGTAGTATAGTAGTAATATTACCTGTAGTATAGTAGTAATATTACCTGTAGTATAGTAGTAATAGTACCTGTAGTGTAGTAGTAATATTACCTGTAGTATAGTAGTAATAGTACCTGTAGTATAGTAGTAATAGTGCATGTAGTATAGTAGTAATATTACCTGTAGTATAGTAGTAATATTACCTGTAGTATAGTAGTAATATTACCTGTAGTATAGTAGTAATAGTACCTGTAGTGTAGTAGTAATATTACCTGTAGTATAGTAGTAATAGTACCTGTAGTGTAGTAGTAATATTACTTGTAGTATAGTAGTAATAGTACCTGTAGTATAGTAGTAATATTACTTGTAGTATAGTAGTAATAGTACCTGTAGTGTAGTAGTAATATTACCTGTAGTATAGTAGTAATAGTACCTGTAGTGTAGTAGTAATAGTACCTGTAGTGTAGTAGTAATAGTGCATGTAGTGTAGTAGTAATAGTACCTGTAGTATAGTAGTAATATTACCTGTAGTGTAGTAGTAATAGTGCATGTAGTGTAGTAGTAATAGTACCTGTAGTATAGTAGTAATAGTGCCTGTAGTATAGTAGTAATATTACCTGTAGTATAGTAGTAATAGTACCTGTAGTGTAGTAGTAATATTACCTGTAGTATAGTAGTAATATTACCTGTAGTATAGTAGTAATAGTACCTGTAGTGTAGTAGTAATATTACATGTAGTATAGTAGTAATAGTACCTGTAGTATAGTAGTAATAGTACCTGTAGTGTAGTAGTAATAGTACCTGTAGTATAGTAGTAACAGTGCCTGTAGTATAGTAGTAATATTACCTGTAGTGTAGTAGTAATAGTACCTGTAGTGTAGTAGTAATATTACCTGTAGTATAGTAGTAATAGTACCTGTAGTGTAGTAGTAATAGTGCATGTAGTGTAGTAGTAATAGTACCTGTAGTATAGTAGTAATAGTGCCTGTAGTATAGTAGTAATATTACCTGTAGTATAGTAGTAATAGTGACTGTAGTATAGTAGTAATATTAACTGTAGTATAGTAGTAATATTACATGTAGTATAGTAGTAATAGTACCTGTAGTGTAGTAGTAATAGTACCTGTAGTGTAGTAGTAATAGTACCTGTAGTGTAGTAGTAATATTACCTGTAGTATAGTAGTAATATTACCTGTAGTATAGTAGTAATATTACCTGTAGTATAGTAGTAATAGTACCTGTAGTGTAGTAGTAATAGTGCCTGTAGTATAGTAGTAATATTACCTGTAGTATAGTAGTAATAGTACCTGTAGTGTAGTAGTAATAGTACCTGTAGTGTAGTAGTAATATTACCTGTAGTATAGTAGTAATATTACCTGTAGTATAGTAGTAATATTACCTGTAGTATAGTAGTAATAGTACCTGTAGTGTAGTAGTAATAGTGCCTGTAGTATAGTAGTAATATTACCTGTAGTATAGTAGTAATATTACCTGTAGTATAGTAGTAATAGTACCTGTAGTGTAGTAGTAATATTACCTGTAGTATAGTAGTAATATTACCTGTAGTATAGTAGTAATATTACCTGTAGTATAGTAGTAATAGTACCTGTAGTGTAGTAGTAATAGTACCTGTAGTGTAGTAGTAATATTACCTGTAGTATAGTAGTAATATTACCTGTAGTATAGTAGTAATATTACCTGTAGTATAGTAGTAATAGTACCTGTAGTGTAGTAGTAATAGTGCCTGTAGTATAGTAGTAATATTACCTGTAGTATAGTAGTAATATTACCTGTAGTATAGTAGTAATAGTACCTGTAGTGTAGTAGTAATATTACCTGTAGTATAGTAGTAATATTACCTGTAGTATAGTAGTAATAGTGCATGTAGTGTAGTAGTAATAGTACCTGTAGTGTAGTAGTAATATTACCTGTAGTATAGTAGTAATAGTGCATGTAGTGTAGTAGTAATAGTACCTGTAGTGTAGTAGTAATATTACCTGTAGTATAGTAGTAATAGTGCATGTAGTGTAGTAGTAATATTACCTGTAGTATAGTAGTAATATTACCTGTAGTATAGTAGTAATAGTGCATGTAGTGTAGTAGTAATAGTACCTGTAGTGTAGTAGTAATATTACCTGTAGTATAGTAGTAATAGTGCATGTAGTGTAGTAGTAATATTGCATGTAGTGTAGTAGTAATAGTGCATGTAGTGTAGTAGTAATAGTACCTGTAGTGTAGTAGTAATAGTACCTGTAGTGTAGTAGTAATAGTGCATGTAGTGTAGTAGTAATAGTACCTGTAGTATAGTAGTAATATTACCTGTAGTGTAGTAGTAATAGTGCATGTAGTGTAGTAGTAATAGTACCTGTAGTATAGTAGTAATAGTGCCTGTAGTATAGTAGTAATATTACCTGTAGTATAGTAGTAATAGTACCTGTAGTGTAGTAGTAATATTACCTGTAGTATAGTAGTAATATTACCTGTAGTATAGTAGTAATAGTACCTGTAGTGTAGTAGTAATATTACATGTAGTATAGTAGTAATAGTACCTGTAGTATAGTAGTAATAGTACCTGTAGTGTAGTAGTAATAGTACCTGTAGTATAGTAGTAACAGTGCCTGTAGTATAGTAGTAATATTACCTGTAGTGTAGTAGTAATAGTACCTGTAGTGTAGTAGTAATATTACCTGTAGTATAGTAGTAATAGTACCTGTAGTGTAGTAGTAATAGTGCATGTAGTGTAGTAGTAATAGTACCTGTAGTATAGTAGTAATAGTGCCTGTAGTATAGTAGTAATATTACCTGTAGCATAGTAGTAATAGTGCCTGTAGTATAGTAGTAATATTAACTGTAGTATAGTAGTAATATTACATGTAGTATAGTAGTAATAGTACCTGTAGTGTAGTAGTAATAGTACCTGTAGTGTAGTAGTAATAGTACCTGTAGTGTAGTAGTAATATTACCTGTAGTATAGTAGTAATATTACCTGTAGTATAGTAGTAATATTACCTGTAGTATAGTAGTAATAGTACCTGTAGTGTAGTAGTAATAGTGCCTGTAGTATAGTAGTAATATTACCTGTAGTATAGTAGTAATAGTACCTGTAGTGTAGTAGTAATAGTACCTGTAGTGTAGTAGTAATATTACCTGTAGTATAGTAGTAATATTACCTGTAGTATAGTAGTAATATTACCTGTAGTATAGTAGTAATAGTACCTGTAGTGTAGTAGTAATAGTGCCTGTAGTATAGTAGTAATATTACCTGTAGTATAGTAGTAATATTACCTGTAGTATAGTAGTAATAGTACCTGTAGTGTAGTAGTAATATTACCTGTAGTATAGTAGTAATATTACCTGTAGTATAGTAGTAATATTACCTGTAGTATAGTAGTAATAGTACCTGTAGTGTAGTAGTAATAGTACCTGTAGTGTAGTAGTAATATTACCTGTAGTATAGTAGTGATAGTGCATGTAGTGTAGTAGTAATAGTACCTGTAGTGTAGTAGTAATATTACATGTAGTATAGTAGTAATAGTGCATGTAGTGTAGTAGTAATATTACCTGTAGTATAGTAGTAATATTACCTGTAGTATAGTAGTAATAGTGCATGTAGTGTAGTAGTAATAGTACCTGTAGTGTAGTAGTAATATTACCTGTAGTATAGTAGTAATAGTGCATGTAGTGTAGTAGTAATATTGCATGTAGTGTAGTAGTAATAGTGCATGTAGTGTAGTAGTAATAGTACCTGTAGTATAGTAGTAATAGTGCATGTAGTATAGTAGTAATAGTACATGTAGTATAGTAGTAATAGTGCATGTAGTATAGTAGTAATATTACCTGTAGTATAGTAGTAATATTACCTGTAGTATAGTAGTAATATGACCTGTAGTATAGTAGTAATAGTACCTGTAGTGTAGTAGTAATATTACCTGTAGTATAGTAGTAATAGTACCTGTAGTGTAGTAGTAATAGTACCTGTAGTATAGTAGTAATATTACCTGTAGTGTAGTAGTAATAGTGCATGTAGTGTAGTAGTAATATTACCTGTAGTATAGTAGTAATAGTACCTGTAGTGTAGTAGTAATATTACTTGTAGTATAGTAGTAATAGTACCTGTAGTGTAGTAGTAATAGTGCATGTAGTGTAGTAGTAATAGTACCTGTAGTATAGTAGTAATAGTACCTGTAGTGTAGTAGTAATAGTACCTGTAGTATAGTAGTAATAGTGCCTGTAGTATAGTAGTAATATTACCTGTAGTGTAGTAGTAATAGTACCTGTAGTGTAGTAGTAATATTACCTGTAGTATAGTAGTAATAGTACCTGTAGTGTAGTAGTAATAGTGCATGTAGTGTAGTAGTAATAGTACCTGTAGTATAGTAGTAATAGTGCCTGTAGTATAGTAGTAATATTACCTGTAGTATAGTAGTAATAGTACCTGTAGTGTAGTAGTAATATTACCTGTAGTATAGTAGTAATATTACCTGTAGTATAGTAGTAATAGTGCATGTAGTGTAGTAGTAATAGTACCTGTAGTGTAGTAGTAATATTACCTGTAGTATAGTAGTAATAGTGCATGTAGTGTAGTAGTAATAGTACCTGTAGTGTAGTAGTAATATTACCTGTAGTATAGTAGTAATAGTGCATGTAGTGTAGTAGTAATATTACCTGTAGTATAGTAGTAATATTACCTGTAGTATAGTAGTAATAGTGCATGTAGTGTAGTAGTAATATTACCTGTAGTATAGTAGTAATATTACCTGTAGTATAGTAGTAATAGTGCATGTAGTGTAGTAGTAATAGTACCTGTAGTGTAGTAGTAATATTACCTGTAGTATAGTAGTAATAGTGCATGTAGTGTAGTAGTAATAGTACCTGTAGTGTAGTAGTAATATTACCTGTAGTATAGTAGTAATAGTGCATGTAGTGTAGTAGTAATATTACCTGTAGTATAGTAGTAATAGTGCATGTAGTGTAGTAGTAATAGTACCTGTAGTATAGTAGTAATAGTACCTGTAGTGTAGTAGTAATAGTACCTGTAGTATAATAGTAATATTACCTGTAGTATAGTAGTAATATTACCTGTAGTGTAGTAGTAATATTACCTGTAGTATAGTAGTAATATTACCTGTAGTGTAGTAGTAATATTACTTGTAGTATAGTAGTAATAGTACCTGTAGTATAGTAGTAATAGTACCTGTAGTGTAGTAGTAATATTACATGTAGTATAGTAGTAATAGTACCTGTAGTGTAGTAGTAATAGTACATGTAGTGTAGTAGTAATATTACCTGTAGTATAGTAGTAATAGTACATGTAGTGTAGTAGTAATAGTACCTGTAGTGTAGTAGTAATAGTACCTGTAGTGTAGTAGTAATAGTACCTGTAGTGTAGTAGTAATAGTACATGTAGTGTAGTAGTAATAGTACCTGTAGTGTAGTAGTAATAGTACCTGTAGTGTAGTAGTAATATTACCTGTAGTATAGTAGTAATAGTACCTGTAGTATAGTAGTAATAGTGCATGTAGTATAGTAGTAATATTACCTGTAGTGTAGTAGTAATATTACCTGTAGTATAGTAGTAATATTACCTGTAGTGTAGTAGTAATAGTACATGTAGTGTAGTAGTAATAGTACCTGTAGTGTAGTAGTAATATTACCTGTAGTATAGTAGTAATAGTGCATGTAGTGTAGTAGTAATATTACCTGTAGTATAGTAGTAATATTACCTGTAGTATAGTAGTAATAGTGCATGTAGTGTAGTAGTAATAGTACCTGTAGTGTAGTAGTAATATTACCTGTAGTATAGTAGTAATAGTGCATGTAGTGTAGTAGTAATAGTACCTGTAGTGTAGTAGTAATAGTACCTGTAGTATAGTAGTAATAGTGCATGTAGTATAGTAGTAATATTACCTGTAGTGTAGTAGTAATATTACCTGTAGTATAGTAGTAATATTACCTGTAGTGTAGTAGTAATAGTACATGTAGTGTAGTAGTAATAGTACCTGTAGTGTAGTAGTAATAGTACCTGTAGTATAGTAGTAATATTACCTGTAGTGTAGTAGTAATAGTGCATGTAGTGTAGTAGTAATAGTACCTGTAGTGTAGTAGTAATAGTACCTGTAGTATAGTAGTAATATTACCTGTAGTGTAGTAGTAATAGTGCATGTAGTGTAGTAGTAATAGTACCTGTAGTGTAGTAGTAATAGTGCATGTAGTGTAGTAGTAATAGTACCTGTAGTATAGTAGTAATATTACCTGTAGTGTAGTAGTAATAGTGCATGTAGTGTAGTAGTAATAGTACCTGTAGTGTAGTAGTAATAGTGCATGTAGTGTAGTAGTAATATTACCTGTAGTATAGCAGTAATATTACCTATAGTGTAGTATTAATAGTACATGTAGTGTAGTAGTAATATTACCTGTAGTGTAGTAGTAATAGTACCTGTAGTATAGTAGTAATAGTACCTGTAGTATAGTAGTAATAGTACCTGTAGTATAGTAGTAATAGTACCTGTAGTGTAGTAGTAATAGTACCTGTAGTGTAGTAGTAATATTACATGTAGTGTAGTAGTAATAGTACATGTAGTGTAGTAGTAATAGTACCTGTAGTATAGTAGTAATAGTACCTGTAGTATAGTAGTAATAGTACCTGTAGTGTAGTAGTAATATTACATGTAGTGTAGTAGTAATAGTACATGTAGCGTAGTAGTAATAGTGCATGTAGTATAGTAGTAATATTACCTGTAGTATAGTAGTAATATTACCTGTAGTGTAGTAGTAATATTACATGTAGTGTAGTAGTAATAGTACCTGTAGTGTAGTAGTAATAGTACCTGTAGTATAGTAGTAATAGTGCATGTAGTATAGTAGTAATAGTGCATGTAGTGTAGTAGTAATAGTACCTGTAGTGTAGTAGTAATAGTACCTGTAGTGTAGTAGTAATAGTACCTGTAGTATAGTAGTAATATTACCTGTAGTGTAGTAGTAATAGTGCATGTAGTGTAGTAGTAATAGTACCTGTAGTGTAGTAGTAATAGTGCATGTAGTGTAGTAGTAATAGTACCTGTAGTATAGTAGTAATATTACCTGTAGTGTAGTAGTAATAGTGCATGTAGTGTAGTAGTAATAGTACCTGTAGTGTAGTAGTAATAGTGCATGTAGTGTAGTAGTAATATTACCTGTAGTAAGTAGTAATATTACCTGTAGTGTAGTAGTAATAGTACATGTAGTGTAGTAGTAATATTACCTGTAGTGTAGTAGTAATAGTACCTGTAGTATAGTAGTAATAGTACCTGTAGTATAGTAGTAATAGTACCTGTAGTATAGTAGTAATAGTACCTGTAGTGTAGTAGTAATAGTACCTGTAGTGTAGTAGTAATATTACATGTAGTGTAGTAGTAATAGTACATGTAGTGTAGTAGTAATAGTACCTGTAGTATAGTAGTAATAGTACCTGTAGTATAGTAGTAATAGTACCTGTAGTGTAGTAGTAATATTACATGTAGTGTAGTAGTAATAGTACATGTAGTGTAGTAGTAATAGTGCATGTAGTATAGTAGTAATATTACCTGTAGTATAGTAGTAATATTACCTGTAGTGTAGTAGTAATATTACATGTAGTGTAGTAGTAATAGTACCTGTAGTGTAGTAGTAATAGTACCTGTAGTATAGTAGTAATAGTGCATGTAGTATAGTAGTAATAGTGCATGTAGTGTAGTAGTAATAGTACCTGTAGTGTAGTAGTAATAGTACCTGTAGTGTAGTAGTAATAGTACATGTAGTGTAGTAGTAATAGTACCTGTAGTGTAGTAGTAATAGTACCTGTAGTGTAGTAGTAATAGTACCTGTAGTATAGTAGTAATAGTGCATGTAGTATAGTAGTAATAGTGCCTGTAGTGTAGTAGTAATAGTACCTGTAGTGTAGTAGTAATAGTACCTTTAGTATAGTAGTAATAGTACCTGTAGTGTAGTAGTAATAGTACCTGTAGTATAGTAGTAATAGTACCTTTAGTATAGTAGTAATAGTACCTGTAGTGTAGTAGTAATAGTACCTGTAGTATAGTAGTAATAGTACCTCTATATAATTTTTTATTTTTATATTGTATTATGAAATTGATTAGGGTTTTTACTGTTGTTTTAATTGTCTGTATGACATGTAAATGTTGTGAGTGTATAAGGGTTTTTTATTGTTGTTTTAATGGTCTGTATGTCATGTAAATGTTATGAGTGTATAAGGGTTTTTATTGTTGTTTTAATTGTCTGTATGACATGTAAATGTTGTGAGTGTATACGTCTGTAACTGTATTTTATGTGTTATGGACCCCAGGAAGAATAGCCCCAGCACTGCTGTGGCTAATGGGGATCCAAATAAACTTAAACTTAAACTAGTGTAGTAGTAATAGTACCTGTCGTGTAATAGTAATAGTGCATGTAGTGTAGTAGTAATAGTACCTGTAGTGTAGTAGTAATAGTACATGTAGTATAGTAGTAATAGTACCTGTAGTATAGTAGTAATAGTACCTGTAGTATAGTAGTAATAGTGCCTGTAGTGTAGTAGTAATAGTACATGTAGTATAGTAGTAATAGTACCTGTAGTATAGTAGTAATAGTACCTGTAGTGTAGTAGTAATAGTGTCTGTAGTATAGTAGTAATATGACCTGTAGTGTAGTAGTAATAGTATATGTAGTATAGTAGTAATAGTACCTGTAGTATAGTAGTAATAGTGTCTGTAGTATAGTAGTAATATTACCTGTAGTATAGTAGTAATATTACCTGTAGTATAGTAGTAATAGTACTTCTAGTGTAGTAGTAATAGTACTTCTAGTGTAGTAGTAATAGTACCTGTAGTGTAGTAGTAATAGTACATATAGTGTAGTAGTAATTGTAATTGTAGTCATTTAGAATAGCTATGCCTTATAAATAGTTAATATATCATTCATAAACTGTTAGTTAATTAGTTATTATTGACTTGTTAAATGCTTGTTAATAGCTGGTTAATTATTGTTTTTCGCAGCTGTTCGCAATCAAGCCCACTGACACACTGCATCAGTGCAGCCAATCAGACACACCTGCTGCCGGCTGCACTGACAGCGGAGTGTGTGTGACGATGACAGCGGAGCCAGAACAGAACTGCGTCTGCATTTGATCTCGTCTTGTCGATGTAAAATGAATTAGGTATATTGTTAGTAAGTTAGCCATGTAATAAGCGGGATAATGTATAGCTAGCTATACTTGATCATTGTCGCAAAATAATTGACCTTCACTGACGTTTAAAACACCTCGGCGAGGTGCCTCGGTATTTTAAACTCTGTGTCGGTCAATTATTTTGCGACAATGACCTCGTAGCTATACATTATCCCTTACTTAATACATAATGAACATGCTATTAATAATCTACTTACTAATGATTTGTTAAATATTTATTAATAGTTGAATACAAGTAAACCCTCTCTGCTGCCAATTCCTCCTGTTAGATTTTGCCCAACATCCAACACATTGTTTTACATGTTAGTAAATGAGGAATAGTTGCACCTTTATAATAACATCCCATAAAGGTCTATAACTCATAAACATGATTTTATCAAATATTTTAACTGACCTTACAAATCAGTTGTTAATAATTCATTACTAATTTACTAATACAAAATAACATTAGTAAATGAAGAATGGTTGCAACTTTAGAATAACGTCCCAATGAGGTCTTTAAACTATTGACAAATATATTTACTAACCTTTAAATAATGATTTGTTTATTTGAAACGTGTATTCAGTGGTGTTTAGAAAGGTCCCCTGAAGCCAGCTGCAGGTGTTGATCTTCCAGTGCTGATGATGTTCAGCGTAGGTCTATTTGTACTGAAAGTTGTTAACGAACTCTTAACAAATACTTAACAGATCGTTAATAACTCATTAACTTACAGTTCTGTATCACACTAGCTCCCGCTCAGCGTCTCATTGCATATATCTCGCTTCAGCATATATATACTGAATAAATTTCAAAATGTACCTTTAAATGCCAGCATTCATCTGGCCACACCCCCATCCGCTTACCTACATAAGCAGGGGTGGTGCCACACACTCATCTCCTTCTCAAATTTCATCACAAGCAACGTGTTGCTCATATGCCCACTTGACGTGGAGAAAAATATTGGCTGACAATGTTTACGAGGAAAGGAAGAACAGGAGATACGTTGACATCATATCTATATTTTCTCTCTCACTATTTTCGAGAAAATACGGCGATATTGTCTGCGTCACTGGAGTGTCTGGAAGATGGTGATCATTCTAAAACCTCCACCGGGTTCGTATGGGGAGCACGCCGCTACATGCCTCTCAACTACAGTTCTTTGCTGTGTCTGGTTGCGGTAAAACCTTCAGCACAGCTGAACTGTAGGACGCGCCGCTGTTGTGAGAAGCGGTGTTTTCCAGGTTGGTGAGTATTGTTTTGCTTGCAAGCTTCACTTGTCTGTTAGTGCTACGGGGGCTAGCTGACAATGTTTACGAACACCGGCCCCAGACTAGGGTCTTTTGTTCAGCCTCTTAGGCAACAGCAGAAGACCTTGGTCTGAAGCCCATTAGTTAACTAGTGGGCCACGACCATTAACACTGGTGATCCCTGTGTTTTCTGGACGAGTGGATTTTTCTCTGTCACCGTGTAGGCCCCGTCTTTCATATCCAAATGAGAGTATTCCTCACGAGGAAATATGGGCATAGATGTTCGTTAGCGGAAGATCTGTGTTCAAGCCAGCTACAGACCAGAATGATGGGTATTGTGCTGGCTCCGTCGGGTGTTGGTAAAATCACCGTTGTAAAACTGTGTTAACATCTTGTTTCTCTTTTCTCTTAAAAAGTGAGGAGGGTTTCAGAACGGCGGCCTGTCTGAGTGAGTGTTATGTCATTGTGTACAAGTTCAGGTGATAGCTGCTTAGCTTACGTGCTAGTGGTGGCCTACTGTTAGCCAGTCAGCTGTTAGCTGCGGCGCTAGCCTGCTGTGATCACTAGGTGGCCTACCTGGCTAGGCTAGGAAACGTTAGCTTGCTGCTATCGGCCGAGGCCCAGCGCGGGGTGGCTCCGGCCCCTCGCGCGCCGCCGCGGTTCCCAACTCCCCTCTCCCTCACGGGGAGAGGCGGGGGGGATTCGAAGTCTCCCCTCTGGTCGCGTGCGCCGTTCGCTCTGCGTCTCGCGGGCAGGGGCGGTAGCGCCCGACGGTTAGAGCGGCCGTTAGCTTAATGCTACTCTGTTGAACGTGCTTTGATTATAACATGTTTTAAACACTCTTGACTACGACGTCATCTTTGACAGAGGATGTTCGTCAAACCTACCCTGGGCCAGGACGGCAAGGACTGCGTCAACAAGGGGGACCGTAGCGACGGGATGGAGCGGCGACGCTGCCCAGATCGACAACACAGAACGGCTGTGTTTACTACGGTGCCTTGAGACTGCACTTCGCTTGATCTACGCTCCGGGTAGGCAAGGCCTGACCAGACCTTGTACACTTCTTCTGGCTTTCCCTTCTAAATGTTTTGTAAATAACGATGTTTTCCAAAACGAGTGTTGCTGCACTACATTTAGGATACGACGCGAGTTATGTGTGAATTGTCTTGTCACTGGTATTTAGCTTCTCCATGCAAATCGGGTTGTTGTTACAGATGTGAAAATGATCTGGTTTGTTGTGTTGAGAAACATCATGTGTGTTTATATGTACCGTGTACTCACAACTAAGGGGGTTAAACTAACCTATAAAGCTATGCTTAGTGACAAATGAGTAAAGAATGATTCTTTTCTCAGCCTGTAATGACAATGAACAGTGTGTTCACATATTAACAGGTTTTCCTGTTTTAACTGGCCGTATTAAGGGTAAAGTAGGAGGATTGTGTTTCCCCCCGGTTCCCTGGGGACTTCTTCATCCTCCTCTCAGACATGTTGTTGCACTACATTGTGTCACTGTGTGGAGTAGGGATACGATGTAACCCTTAGCTTGATTGCTGAGGTTGTGCTAAAACTGCTGGAGAAACTTTATTTTCCTAAAAGAAAAGATTGTTTGGTCGCTTTCGTGTGTGCTTAGCAAGGCCTGTGGCCGATACTAATAGAGAATTATGTATTCTCTCATTGTGAAAAACGGCGTTCCTCTGTAGAGTGTTTTTGCCATTTTTTATAGGTGATGATGGGTTGTGTGTGTCATGTGACCTACAACTGGGTTGGACTGGCCACAGAAGCACATGTGTAAGTTTGGTACCGGGGCTCTTGGAGAGCCCTCTCTATTCTGTGTTTTTTCCTTAGTAAAAATCAGATAGCAGGTTAGCTCATGCGCTGTGTGAAGCTGTCAGACGCTTCATGGAGCTGACTATGACTGTGTCATACTCTCTTTTTGTCATTACATCGTATCATGGGTGTGGGGTCGTAAAGGGGTGAACTGGTAACCTTTCCTCCCCCTTTTTTCTGTTGGTCAGGGGTAAACCCACCTGTCCTTCAAGGTTCCTGTCACGTTGCGGTTCGGCACGTTACAGGGTGAGGGGGGGGGGGGGGGGGGGGGGGAGTTTCCTGGTCCCACGGCCTGGAATATTGGGCGTGTGCACCGCAGAAATTCCCCCGCCATAGAGTACGTCACTGTGCGCGTCTCTGTTGGTAGGACTTCCGTGTGCTGTTCAGGTCCATGTGATGGATCTGTTTCGGGGGGTGGTCAGGGCTCCTCCTCACCAAGCTCCTATTCGGGCCTTCTGTGAGTTGGGACTCTCCTTCCATGTGAGGGAGCCTCCTTCAGAGTACAGAGCCTCCTCCTCAGATTGTCAAGGTGAGTGGACCCTCAAGAAGGAGTCCTACTCTATTGTGTATGTATTCGATTCAATTCGATTATTGAGTGTGTATGGGTTCAGTGCCTCTTCCCCGGAGAGCCCTAAAACCATTTTTTTACATGGCTCAAGGTGCAATATATTCTTTTCAATCTGTACAGCTCGCGTGGGAAGTCTCTCTGGGGATTCCCGTCTCCTTCCTATGGGAGGGTGGTGGGATGTAAAAATGTGAAAAATTTTTACCCCCGGCTGTGTAGACTGGGATACATACTGTTGGTGCTTCCTTCTTTTCTATTAAAAAGAGTTGGAGTTAGGAAGTATCACACCCCTCTTGTCGTTCCCCTGGGCGCCTTGGGGAATCAATGACAGGTCTAAATAGCCTGTTCATTGATGTGGGTGTGTCCCGACGCACGTATAGTGCTAGCTCGGGGTGTTCTGTAAACAGGCGACTGACTGGCACGCCTTGGTTGCTTGAGGTTAAAACGGCGTTTTTATAAAGCAACTGGGATGGAGGTTTTTCCTCTTCCGACGACCAAATCCGACGACCTGGTTTGGTTATCGACGGATTCTCGTTCATATCTGGGGGATGATGACGGAATGGATCTGAACATATGTAGAGGGGTCTCACGCCCTGGGGGTGGGCCACCGGGCGCGGTTCGCCCGAACGTCTGGGTGGCGCCTTCTTTTCATGTTTAAGATCAACACGCATATCTGCCCCTTCTCCTGGAGTAGGCATGTCGGCGTGGTTAGGGCACGGGACTGGTTCTGGTCACGCTGGTCCGGATCAGTTGAACCCGTTGTCTGCCGGGGATGCAGATCTGCTGTTCTGGTACCCTGAGGGACTTGGGCTTTTTTCAGGGGGAAAAATGCCAGGTCGGTCCGGGTGTCACAGGGTTAAGCGCTATGGAGACCCTGGTTGGGTAAATTTTTTACTCAGCACTGTCGTAATGGCTTACGGCCATGCCAACCTGTACACGCTCGATCTCGTCAGATCTCGGCCGCTACACAGGTTGGTCCTGGTTAGTACTTGGTTGGGAGACCGCCTGGGAATACCAAGTACGGTGTGCTTGGGGCTGGTTCTCCATTCTTTTTCGCTCCTCTCTCACGCATGGCGAAGAGGGGCCTGTTGGGGTGGTCTTTGACCTCCTCTGGTGACCCTGTGCTTCCTGTATCGCCGGGCCCGGTCCGAAGTAATGTTTCGTCGACCCGTAGGCCTGGGTTAACCCTTTTTTGAAAAACTGAAACACTTGTACTGCGGTATAGCCGGTGTATACCCGCAGGTGTGTTTTGGAGTTTTTTTCTTGAGGGGTTATAGGAACAACCACCGCATTGGGTAACACCAAGGTGGTTGATTCCCTGGTGTGTTGGAGCAGTGTCAACTCCCGGGTTCATCGGTTGAGGGTGCCCCTGCACGTTCATGACGTCTGCCAATCGTGTCAGCCTTCTCTGCCTCAACCCCTCTGGGTGGGTTTTTTTTAAATGGAGGCTTGGTCATGCAACAACGCCAGCTTACGCCCCTTCCGCCGGGGCGGCTGTGTTCAGCTGTCCCCTCTGGCGCCTGTCTCGTCCGCAGTCTCCAGGCTAGGGTTAACAGCCTGTTGCCTGGTTTTTCCCCGGTGCTCTGCCTGCTTCCGTTGGTTAACCTTTTTTGTGTGCTTATGGCCATGCTGACTGCCTGTTCTGCAGGGTCAGTGTGCCAGGCGGTGTACTATTGGGGGGACAGGGCCCGCTCGCTGAGGGGCCTTTGTCAGAATACGCTGGCGATGTGGGGGGCGGGGTCACTAAGTGCCCACCTGGTGGGGTCTTGATGCTGGCATCATGGACTTCTCCGGGCCCCGGTTCCAGGGGGTCCAGTCCCTTTGGTGGGCTACGGCCTTGCCACGGGGTTGGGTTTGCCCTTGACGCGGTGATTCTGGGGGCAGTAATGAGGTTGTTCCCTCCGTTCGTTCCCGGGTGGCATGCGGGTTGTGCGTGTGTGTAGTCGTGGGGTCAAGCCACGGTCTGCTCACCCTGTGCGTTGAGTTGCTTGAGTGCCTCTTCGCACGGTCGGGTCCGTCGCCCTTCCGTGAAGCCCCCAATAGGGGGGGTACCCTCCATTAGGGGGGGTCGGGGGGGCTCGGTCCTCCCTGATCTGATGGCTGTGGGGGGCCTCAGCGGGGTACATTTGTCGAGCTTCTAGCTCCCGCTCAGCTCCTATTATGCAATGAGACGCTGAGCGGGAGCTAGTGTGATACAGAACGTTAGGTTATGACTATAACCAAGTTCTGTTAACACTAGTGGACGCTCAGCGTCTAGACGCCGCTGCGGCCCTTGATTTTTCATTGTGGTGAAATTTGTTGGGAAGGAGATGAGTGTGTGGCACCACCCCTGCTTATGTAGGTAAGCGGATGGGGGTGTGGCCAGATGAATGCTGGCATTTAAAGGTACATTTTGAAATTTATTCAGTATATATATGCTGAAGCGAGATATATGCAATGAGACGCTGAGCGTCCACTAGTGTTAACAGAACTTGGTTATAGTCATAACCTAACGTTTATGATCTATTAACTATTCATAAAGGATAGTACCTGTTAGAGCCTCTCTAGCCTCAGACTGTTTCTTTCATCTGAGAAACATCGCTAAACTCCGGTCCATCATATCCCACAATGAACTGGAAATGTCTGCACACGCCTTTATTTCATCCAGACTCTGACTGACTGCAGCTGACTATTCATTTGCCTAAATAAAACATCCGTGGATCAACTTCAGTTGGTCCAAAATGCTGCTGCCAGGCTACTCACTAGGTCAAAGAACATCACATCACATCACCCCCATCCCAGCTCCCCTGTACTGGCTCCTGGTACATTTCAGGATACATTTCAAGGTCCTGGTGTTCGCCTACAGAGCCCTCCATGGGCAAGCCCCCCCCCCCCCCCCCCCACATTAGCGAGCTCATCCACCCACTTTCCTTCAGCCGGTCACTGCGGTCATCCGACCAGGAGCTCCTGGTGGTGCCCAGGACCAGGCTTAAAACAAAAGGGGACCGAGCTTTCGTGGTGACAGCCCCAAGGCTCTGGAACGCCCTCCCCTAAACATGAAAACCCTCTCCCTCTGAACTCATATGTAAAAGGAAGCTAAAAACGTACCTCTACAGGCACCTATAGCCGTTTCTCTGTTCATGTCCCTTTGTTTTTTGTTGTCTATTCTATTGTTTTAGCTCATTTTAATGTTTTATTCATTTCTTCAAATGTTTCCTCTTACTGTATTTTTATTGATGTTATATATTACTGTTATAAAGCAATCTGTGCACTCATGCTGAGAAGGGCGCTATATATATATAAATAAAGTTTTACTTACTTACTTACTTACTTACTTACTTACTTACTTACTTACTTACTTACTTACTTACTTACTTACTTACTTACTTACTTACTTACTTACTTAACACATTCGTGGCCAACCACAACGTGTTTGGGAGCCGACCTTTGAAGGCCAACCACGTATATATACGTGTTAAACTCGTTTTTGCTTTTATTCCATTTTAATATCCCGGATGTTGTCACAGAGCTGTATTTTGGCTGGAAAAGGCATATTGGGACTCCGAAAGTGCAGTACTGGCCAGATCCTGGTATTGGCGCTGTCTCAAGAATGCAGTTTCCCCTGTTGCAGACCGGGTGTCACTTTTTTTTCGCTCCGGGTGGACTTTTTTGTTAGTCTGAAGTGAGGCCTTTACCTGATCGCCTGGAATACTTTTTGCGACGCCAAATTCAGTATGCAATAAAGGAATATAGCATCAGCCAATGGACATATCGATCTACCAGATGGCAATCAAATAACTGGGAAATAATTTTTGGAAACCAACCGGCCACAGGTAAGAGCGATTTGATGTAAATTTCAGCCTGATCAGGCCTTGTTCTCATAGCCATCCACCCGGTCAGCGTATCTTGTTGCAATAACGAATGCCGTTATTGGTCATCAATAATCAGAAACGACTTCCCCCGCCCCCCCCCCCCTCATGCATTCATGGTGGAACATGATACAGATCATATGCATTTAGATTTTTTAACTCTAGCTTGTGTAGGCCCGAAACGCCAATCGATTTAACGTTATTAGCTTAGCGCCCTATAACTAGCGTTGCAGGAATTATACCAGACCATTCCGATATAACGTTCATATTCACGACGCTATAAAACGGGGGAACGTATTGATGAAAAAATTATTTCTTTGTGGCATATTGTAGGGAAGGTTTATACTGTCAATTGACAATGACAATGGACACATAGCAATCATCTAAAATATAGATTTAGCTCTACAAACAACCTCACACACAGTGAAACGTTGTAATGAAAAGCTGGCCTCCTAGAGTGGGCCCCGTCTAATCCCAATGGCCCCGAATGTGTTGATGTGAATGTTGTGTTTGTGTCTCCAGCTCTGCCTACAGGTCGGAGGTGAGGGACTATGATACGCGGATGTTGCTGAGGTTCCCTCAGAGAGTGAAGAACCAGGGAACGGCAGACTTCCTCCCCAGCAGACCTCGGTACTCCTGGGAGTGGCACAGCTGCCACCAGTGAGTCCACACTCCACTACCTCTATTATTGATTAGACTGATTTCTGTATTAGCCTGTTTTTGTTATATTATCATACTGGCCATCGCGTCTCGCTCTTTGCCATTATGAGATATCTCTTATCTCCTAGTACCTACTGTGCTCACGAACAAACAATTGCACTCCATGCACGTGACCAGGCCACGCCCCCCCCGCGTCCTGCTATATGACGCCGGACATGGTCACACTCTACCTTCCTCTTTTTTGTTTCCAACACGGACGCTGCAGTGCACTCCGTGAACTAGTTGTTATGAAACGCAGGGAGAAATTACACAATGTTGGGTTTTCGCCGGAGGTTCACCAGCCCCTGGAATCTTCTCGGCACATCCTAACAGCGCATCGGGCCTGTCCTGGGGTTCCTCATCTCGTTACACATACACACAGTCATCATATACCTCCTAGTTACACACAGTCTTCATATCCCTCCTAGTTACACAGTCTTCATATCCCTCCTAGTTACACACAGTCCTCATATCCCTCCTAGTTACACACAGTCCTCATATCCCTCCTAGTTACACACAGTCCTCATATCCCTCCTAGTTACACACAGTCCTCATATCCCTCCTAGTTACACACAGTCCTCATATCCCTCCTAGTTACACACAGTCCTCATATCCCTCCTAGTTACACACAGTCCTCATATCCCTCCTAGTTACACACAGTCCTCATATCCCTCCTAGTTACATACAGTCCTCATATCCCTCCTAGTTACATACAGTCTTCATATCCCTCCTAGTTACATACAGTCCTCATATCCCTCCTAGTTACATACAGTCCTCATATCTCTCCTAGTTACACACAGTCTTCATATACCTCCTAGTTACATACAGTCCTCATATCCCTCCTTACACATACAGTCCTCATATCCCTCCTAGTTACATACAGTCCTCATATCCCTCCTTACACATACAGTCCTCATATCCCTCCTAGTTACACACAGTCCTCATATCCCTCCTAGTTACATACAGTCCTCATATCCCTCCTAGTTACACACAGTCCTCATATCCCTCCTAGTTACACACAGTCCTCATATCCCTCCTAGTTACACACAGTCCTCATATCCCTCCTAGTTACACACAGTCCTCATATCCCTCCTAGTTACACACAGTCCTCATATCCCTCCTAGTTACACACAGTCCTCATATCCCTCCTAGTTACACACAGTCCTCATATCCCTCCTAGTTACATACAGTCCTCATATCCCTCCTAGTTACACACAGTCCTCATATCCCTCCTAGTTACATACAGTCCTCATATCCCTCCTAGTTACACACAGTCCTCATATCCCTCTTAGTTACACACAGTCCTCATATCCCTCCTAGTTACATACAGTCCTCATATCCCTCCTAGTTACACACAGTCCTCATATCCCTCCTAGTTACATACAGTCCTCATATCCCTCCTAGTTACACACAGTCCTCATATCCCTCCTAGTTACATACAGTCCTCATATCAATCCTAGTTACACACAGTCTTCATATCCCTCCTAGTTACACACAGTCCTCATATCTCTCCCAGTTACACACAGTCCTCATATCCCTCCTAGTTACACACAGTCCTCATATCTCTCCCAGTTACACACAGTCCTCATATCCCTCATAGTTACACACAGTCCTCATATCTCTCCTAATTACACACAGTCCTCATATCCCTCCTAGTTACACACAGTCCTCATATCCCTCCTAGTTACACACAGTCCTCATATCCCTTCTAGTTACACACAGTCCTCATATCCCTCCTAATTACACACAGTCCTCATATCCCTCCTAGTTACACACAGTCCTCATATCCCTCCTAGTTACACACAGTCCTCATATCCCTCCTAGTTACACACAGTCCTCATATCCCTCCTAATTACACACAGTCCTCATATCCCTCCTAGTTACACACAGTCCTCATATCCCTCCTAGTTACACACAGTCCTCATATCTCTCCTATTTACATACAGACCTCATATCTCGTCTAGCTACACACAGTCTACCTAAGACTGTTATAATGATATACCTAAGACTGTTAGAATGATATACATAAGACTGTTAGAATGATATACCTAAGACTGTTAGAATGATATACCGAAGACTGTTAGAATGATATACCTAAGACTGTTAGAATGATATACCTAAGACTGTTAGAATGATATACCTAAGACTGTTAGAATGATATACCGAAGACTGTTAGAATGATATACCGAAGACTGTTAGAATGATATACATAAGACTGTTAGAATGATATACCTAAGACTGTTAGAATGATATACCTAAGACTGTTAGAATGATATACATAAAACTGTTAGAATGATATACCTAAGACTGTTAGAATGATTTACCAAAGCCTGTTAGAATGATATACCTAAGACTGTTATAATGATATACCTAAGACTGTTATAATGATATACCTAAGACTGTTATAATGATATATCTAAGACTGTTAGAATGATATACCTAAGACTGTTATAATGATATACCTAAGACTGTTAGAATGATTTACCAAAGCCTGTTATAATGATATACCTAAGACTGTTATAATGATATACCTAAGACTGTTATAATGATATACCTAAGACTGTTAGAATGATTTACCAAAGCCTGTTAGAATGATATACCTAAGACAGTTATAATGATATACCTAAGACTGTTATAATGATATACCTAAGACTGTTAGAATGATATATCTAAGACTGTTAGAATGATATACATAAGACTGTTATAATGATATACCTAAGACTGTTATAATGATATATCTAAGACTGTTAGAATGATATACCTAAGACTGTTAGAATTATATACCTAAGACTGTTAGAATGATATACCTAAGGCTGTTAGAATGATATACCTAAGACTGTTCTGACAGCTTGTTGTTTGTTCTGTCAGTTTGTTGTTTGTTCTGTCAGCTTGTTGTTTGTTCTGTCAGTTTGTTGTTTGTTCTGTCAGCTTGTTGTTTGTTCTGTCAGCTTGTTGTTTGTTCTGTCAATTAGTTGTTTGTTCTGTCAGCTTGTTGTTTGTTCTGTCAGCTTGTTGTTTGTTCTGTCAGCCTGTTTTTTGTTCTGAAAGCCTGTTAGTAGTTATATAATTCATTGTCTTGGTTTTTTATTTGGAAATGTAAGGGAGAATAATTCAGCGACTGTTGGAGGCTGACGAATGTTCTAAAAACAAATACAGTTAAAACATTATTTTTAGAACATCCATCTGCCTCCAAGAGTAGCTGAATCTTCCTCACGTACCAGTTGTTTCCAGTTTATGCAGCTTGGTTGAAAGACAAAGTTTCTCTTATTTGTAAGTAGAAGTTGGTGGCAGTTATTCCCTGAAAGGTACAACAAAATATCCCTTGTATTGAGCCAATGAGACGTCTTATATAACTCGTCCTAATATCAGCTTGACTTATAGTTTAGCTTGTCTCAGAGGGAGTTGCAAGAAATACATTCCTAATTCCACTGGTTGGAAGATGGAGATAGTAAGAAAAAAACGTTTTAATCATAATAGAAACGGCCTGTATATGAAGTAAAGTAGAGATTCAAAGAGAGGAATGAAGCAGAATAAACCACTGATTCTGTTCTGAACTGGCAGCAGCTCTGAACAGCGTCATTCCATAGCTATGTCCTTACGTCACTCACACACACACACACACACGCACACACACACACACTCCGGACCCAAACATGGAGTAGCCTACATTTGGCAGAGGGCCAGTGAATATATTGTCATAAGCCTTGTCATATGCCTTGCCCTCGCACTAAAGAACCACATGCAGTTTTACAACCAATCCAAATAACTTGGAGTGTGAATGTGATACAGTATATCACCAGAAAGTACTCAGCCTCTACTGTCTTTAACTATGAATGAACACAACATTCTAACTCACCATCTTTAGATAATAATGTACTCAACCTCTACTGTCTTTAACTATAAATGAACACAACACTCTAAGTTACCATCTTTAGATAATAAAGTTTTGAAAACATTGTTCCTCCGAAAATGGCCTTATATGGTTCTTTGTCTAAGATACTAAATTAAAGCGCAGCACTGGCCTTTTTTCTTCTTTTCTAGACATAGATTTGCAGCCCTTTGGATAAACCAGACCATGATTAACATAATGTTATGAATAAACCAGACCATGATTAACATAATGTTATGAATAAACCAGACCATGGTTAACATAATGTTATGAATAAACCAGACCATGATTAACGATAGGTTATGTAGATAACCTAGTTATATTAGTATTGGCTAAGCGTCCCGCTCTGAGCCTTACGAGATACTTCTATCTCCTGTGATACCTAATGTATCTCCCACGAATAAAAAACACATGCACCCCACCTGTATGGGGCCCCGCCCCTTATGGTGGCACCACCCATATAACCATGACTCTGGTCATGAAACACCCTTCCTCGCCAAAAACCCGTCCCAGGAAAAGATCCCTCAAGAGGGAACTCAGGGCGCGCAGAGCGGGACGCTTAGCCAATACTAATATAACTAGGTTATCTACATAACCTATCGTTATATTTCGTATTGCATCGCGTCCCGCTCTGAGCCTTACGAGATAATGGGGAAGAGCGGGCGCGAGACCCGACAGATGTACCCCCTGAGGACCCGTAAGCCCACATCAAGGGGTGCGGGGAGCCCTGTCACCCCATCCTTCCTAACGAAGGGGGGGCGCAGTCAACTCCACCTGAATGCGAACAAGAGGGAGCCAGAACCCCTTGAACACACCGTACAGGCGGAACCACGTGTGACTCAACACACTGCGGCCCATACCCATACACTCCTGCTACCCGACCAAAGGACGGGAAGCAGGAAAGGCCACAGACCCCAGAACCGCCTGGGAGACAGAACCCCCGGTCATGTCCACGAGGTAAAACCTTACAAAGGGGCCCGGTGAGGACCATGAAGCTGCAGCACAGATGTCCTCCACCGAGGCCCCACCCAGGAGAGCGGCAGAGGCAGCCACCCCACGAGTGGAGTGCGCCCTGACGCCCCCAGGGGGATCCTGCCCAGCCAACGTGTAGCAGAGGGCAATACCCTCGCACAACCAACGGGACAGGCGCTGCTTCGACAGTGCCTTACCAGCACGAGCCCCACCGTAACAGACAAAAAGCTGGTCGGTAACCCTGAAGCCCTGAGTACGGCTGAGGTAAATCCCCAAAGCACGGACTGGACATGACAGGTGAAGGCCCGCATCTAATTCACTAGCGTGAGGAGGAGGACGAAAAGCCTGAACCACAATATCCCGGGAGCGGAAGGAACTCCGGATATTCTTAGGCACGAAAGCAGGATTAGGTCGCAGAGTGGCACCACAATCGGTCCGAAAAGACAGGCACTCTGGACGTACCGAGAGAGCACAGAGCTCACCCACGCGTTTAGCGGAAGTGACAGCCAGTAGGAACGCGGTCTTGAAAGACAGCCGTTCCAACGGCGCCTGCTCGAGCGGCTCAAACGGGGCCAAGGACAACCGACCGAGGACCAATTGAAGATCCCAAGTCGGAGCCAAGGAGCGTTGCACCGGCTTAACGCGTCGAGCGCCAAGCAGGAAACGCTTCACAAGAGGGTGGCTGAACAAAACAGTCCCCTCAAAACCCTCATGACAGGAGGATATAGCTGCCGCATATACCCTCACTGTCGAAGCCGACAGCCTACCAAGAAGAGACTGGAGATAACCCAGAACAGCATCCAGGGGGCAGGAGACTGGGTCCCAGCCCCCCCCCTTACACCATTCTTGGAACGCACGCCACCCGCCCGCGTAAACCGCGACAGTGGAGGGAGCATGCGCACACCGGATGGTATCAACCACTGCGGGATCCATCCTCTCCAGACTCACCCTCCCACCAGCCACACCACCAGGCGTTGACCCAACACCGGAGGCTGGACAAGCACTCCGTTGTGCTGCGAGAGGGCCGTCGCTGACCACGGAATGACCCAAGGAGGAGCGACCAGAAGCTGGATTAAGACCGGGAACCACACTGACGTGCCCCGGTCCGGCGCGACCAAGATCACCGTCCTGCGCTCCCTCCGTATCCGCTCCAACAGCTGACTCAACAGCTGTACAGGAGGGAAGGCGTACAGAAGACCGGGCGGCCATGGAAAGGTCGAGAAGGCATCCACCCCCAAGGGGGGATGATCCGCTCGACTGAGCGAGAACCACAAGGGGCACTTGTGAGAACGTCGGCACGCAAACAGATCTACCGAGGCCTTCCCGAACCGATCCCAGATCTGTCCGACTATGTCGGGGCGGAGTTCCCACTCGTCGCGACGAGGACCGCCCCGAGACATTATATCCGCCGCCACATTTTCCGTACCAGGAACGTGGAGCGCCCGCAGACTGCGCAGCCTGCGGGATGCCCATAGCAACAGTTCGCGCGCCACCCGGAGCAGGCGGGCGGAACGAGTCCCACCCTGCCTGTTGATATACGCCGCCGCCGTCACATTGTCCGTCCTGATCAAAACGTGTTCGCCTACCACCAGGTGGCCGAGCCGTTTCAGGACCAGGAGGACCGCCTTCAACTCCAACACATTGATATGCAGGACAGCCGGGTCGGCATGACCCGTCCAGCTGCCCCCCACTGCGTGGGTCCGAAACGCCCCTCCCCAACCTGTGAGAGAGGCGTCGGTGAAAACCGTGACGTGGGAGCCACTGCTGCCCATGGGGACCCCAGCGGAGAGGATACCCAGCCTCCCCCAGTGGGCGAGATCCCCCCATATCGACAAAGGAACCGTCAACCGTCTCCCTTTGCCCCACACCGGATCTATTCTCAAAGAGAGAAACCACCTCTGTATCCGCCTCATAAAGAGGAGGCCAAGAGGAACCACCGTGTGGGCCGCCGACATAAGGCCCAGCAGACGCATCACCTGCAGCGCCGTAACCGTCCCTCCCAGACGGAAACCCCCGAGCGCGTGACGGAGAACCACCCGACGATGCTCCGAGAGGGTCGCAAGCATGGGCTTCGACCTCAATGTCAAGCCCAAGTACTCCACCTGTTGACTGGGAAGAGGGGTACTCTTCTTCCAATTCACAGCAAAACCCAGGCTGGTGAGGAATTCCACCACCAGTCGAGTATGAGACCTGGCAACCTCCTCTGAACGGCTGAGGAGCAGAATGTCGTCGAGATAGAACAGAACTCGTATCCCCCGACGACGTAAAGGCCCCAGAGCAGCCGCCACGCACTTGGTGAATGTGCGGGGAGCCAGAGAATAACCGAACGGCATTCTGTGGTACTCGTACGCTACGCCCTGAAACAGGAACCGTAGGAACTTCCTGTGAGGAGGGAAAATGGGTATGTGAAAATACGCATCCTTCAGGTCTATGGAGGTGAACCAGTCCCCCCTCCTGACAGCAAGCAGAAGGAATCGGACGGTCAACATCCTGAACGGTCTCACTACAATCAACCGATTGAACATGGACAGATTCAGTATAGGTCTGACCCCCCCAGTTTTCTTGGGCACCAGAAAATAACGGGAGTAGACGCCTGACATTGCGTCCTCTCTCGGGACCACAACGACGGCCTGCTTCGCCAACAGAGATTGGATCTCGTCGGCCAGGGCTGTCACCGCGCCCGACCCTAACAATAGGGTCGGCACCAAACCTGAGAACGGAGGATGGGGCCGCGCAAACTGCAAAACCAGCCCCGCCTCTAACGTTCTCCTCATCCACCGATTCAAGGGACATTCCCGTCGCCATATGTGAATATAATCCCACAGCGCCCCCGCCGTCAACTGACGCTGGGCCGCAAGGAACAGCAGATAATTGGCCCGGTGACAACACGGTGACAGAGAGAATCCACTCGTCCAGAACACACAGGGATCACCAGTGTCAATGGTCGCGGCCCACTAGTTAAAACTATAATGGTCTCCAGACCAAGGCCTTCTGTCGCCTAGGCGGCTAAACAAAGGACCCTAGCCTGGGGCCGGTTTCCATAAACTTTGTCAAGTAGCCCCCATAGCACTAACAGACAAGTGGAGCCCGCCAGCAAACACTACTCACCCAACCTGGAACGCACCGCTTCTCACAACAGCGGCATGTCCGACAGTTCAGCTGTGGCCTGACAGGTTTCACCCCAACAAACACAGCAAGGAACTGCAGTTGAGAAGCATGCAGCGGCGTGCTCCCAATACGAAAACCGGTGGAGGGTTTTTAGAATGATCATCATCTTCTAGACACTCCAGTACGAAGACAATATCGCCGTATTTTCTCGAAAATAGTGAGAGAGAAAATAAAGATATGATGTCAACGTATCCTTGTTTCCCAAGCTGTTCCTAATCCAATTTCTTCCATCATGGTGTCAAGTGTGGGGATCTACCGAGGCACCTCTTCCTTGTGGTGAAAGCGAGAAGGAGGAGAGCAGGTGACCACACACCTGCTTATGAAGGTAAGCTGATGAGGGGTGTGGTCAGACTAATACTGGTATTAGAGGTACATTTGTGGTTTATTCAGTACGCGTGCACGTACGCGAGATAGTGCAGTAGTGATGCCAAGCTAAGCCACTAACGATACAGAACATAATGTTATGAATAAACCAGACCATGGTTAACATAATGTTATGAATAAACCAGACCATGGTTAACATAATGTTATGAATAAACCAGACCATGATTAACATAATGTTATGAATAAACCAGACCATGGTTAACATAATGTTATGAATAAACCAGACCATGGTTAACATAATGTTATGAATAAACCAGACCATGATTAACATAATGTTATGAATAAACCAGACCATGGTTAACATAATGTTATGAATAAACCAGACCATGATTAACATAATGTTATGAATAAACCAGACCATGGTTAACATAATGTTATGAATAAACCAGACCATGATTAACATAATGTTATGAATAAACCAGACCATGGTTAACATAATGTTATGAATAAACCAGACCATGGTTAACATAATGTTATGAAAAAACCAGACCATGATTAACATAATGTTATGAATGACTCTTGAACATTGTTTAATGTATTGGGTTGAGTCGTCAGCCAGTATTCTGCTGAGTGACGCGCTCTAATCACTGTTAAAGTGGTATTCTGCTGAGTGCTCTAATCACTGTTAAAGTGGTATTCTGCTGAGTGACGAGCTCTAATCACTGTTAAAGTGGTATTCTGCTGAGTGCTCTAATCACTGTTAAAGTGGTATTCTGCTGAGTGACGAGCTCTAATCACTGTTAAAGTGGTATTCTGCTGAGTGACGAGCTCTAATCACTGTTAAAGTGGTATTCTGCTGAGTGACGAGCTCTAATCACTGTTAAAGTGGTATTCTGCTGAGTGACGAGCTCTAATCACTGTTAAAGTGGTATTCTGCTGAGTGACGCGCTCTAATCACTGTTAAAGTGGTATTCTGCTGAGTGACGAGCTCTAATCACTGTTAAAGTGGTATTCTGCTGAGTGACGAGCTCTAATCACTGTTAAAGTGGTATTCTGCTGAGTGACGAGCTCTAATCACCGTTAAAGTGGTATTCGGCTGAGTGACGAGCTCTGATCACTGTTAAAGTAGTATTCTGCTGAGTGACGCGCTCTAATCACTGTTAAAGTGGTATTCTGCTGAGTGACGAGCTCTAATCACTGTTAAAGTGGTATTCTGCTGAGTGACGAGCTCTAATCACTGTTAAAGTAGTATTCTGCTGAGTGACGCGCTCTAATCACTGTTAAAGTGGTATTCTGCTGAGTGACAAGCTCTAATCACTGTTAAAGTGGTATTCTGCTGAGTGACGAGCTCTAATCACTGTTAAAGTGGTATTCTGCTGAGTGCTCTAATCACCGTTAAAGTGGTATTCTGCTGAGTGACGAGCTCTAATCACCGTTGAAGTGGTATTCTGCTGAGTGACGAGCTCTAATCACTGTTAAAGTGGTATTCTGCTGAGTGACGCGCTCTAATCACTGTTAAAGTGGTATTCTGCTGAGTGCTCTAATCACTGTTAAAGTGGTATTCTGCTGAGTGACGAGCTCTAATCACCGTTAAAGTGGTATTCTGCTGAGTGACGAGCTATAATCACTGTTAAAGTGGTATTCTGCTGAGTGACGAGCAGTGATGCCGGTAACGCGTTACTAAGTAACGCGTTATTGTAATCTGATTACTTTCCCCCGAAAATAGTAATCTAACGCGTTAATCTTTAAAAGCCAGTAATCTGATTGCAGTTACTTGTCCAAGTGGCTGTGCATTACTATTTCGTTACTATCTCATCATAAATTCATAATGCATGCGGAATGCAGTATTTTATTTCGTTTTCGACAGTCAAAAATACATTTTTGAGCTGTTTTTCTTATTTGGGAGTGACGTGGTGTGGCAGTGAAAGGGTTACACAAGAATGTGTCCTCGCGGCGTGACTGGACTCTCTGTCTGTGAGTGACTCTGCTTTGGCCCAATCACATTCCCCATCCACAGTCTGCGAATCAGAGGCAGAGTAGGGCGGGTCTTCACAGCACGTCATGTGACATATGCGCCAATCGTCTGACAGCAGAGCTCCGTTGCATTCGTCTGAGAATTCCACCCCAAAACGCTTGTCTAAACGAAGTGAAACCGCAAGAAGACTAGAGAGACATTTATAAAAACAATTTAATAGTTACAGTTGATATAATTGAATAGTTCAGCCTGCATTTGTTAGATGTGAATGGATACACTGGTTTTGTAAAACCACTGGCTGGCTGCTCTAATGCTCTCCCACAGTTCTTCAGGTGGGAGAACACGAGTGACAGAGAGAGGGGAGAGAGACACACACACACACACACACACACACACACACACACACACACACACACACACAAGCACAAGCACACGCACACACGCGCACACACATACACACAGAGAGGGAGAGAAGGGATTATATTATAATAATAATAATAATAATTATTATTATTATTATTATTATTATTATTATTATTATTATTATTATTATTATTATTATTATTATTATTATTATTATTATTATTATTATTATTATATTAGAGATGTAGGCTGTCTGGGTGGGGTTGGAGAGAAAGAGGCATGGGGTGAGAGAGAGAGAGAGAGAGAGAGAGGGGTGAGAGAGAGAGAGAGAGAGAGAGAGAGAGAGAGAGAGAGAGGGGTGAGAGAGAGAGAGAGAGAGAGAGAGAGAGAGAGAGAGAGAGAGAGAGAGAGAGAAAAGCTCTTATTTGCCAGATTTACAGTTAATTTACATGTTAAAGAGAGACTGCTTGTATGTTTATAGAGAGACATTTATAAAAACAATTTAATAGTTACAGTTGATATAATTGAATAGTTCAGCCTGCATTTGTTAGATGTGAATGGATACACTGGTTTTGTAAAACCACTGGCTGGCTGCTCTAATGCTGTGAGCATCATAGACTGTTGCTTTACCATACTTGATGGTACAGAAGCTGAAGCACTAGTTTAACAATTTACGTTATGTGCAGAGAAACAAGTTAAAAACAATTTATGCACTTTCAATAAAGCGTTTAAAAAAAACTGTTGGGGGAACGACGACTTCGTAACCTAGTTACTTTCAAAGTAACTAAGTTACTCTGATAATCAAGTAATCAGTAAAGTAACTTGGATTACTTTTTAAAGGAGTAATCAGTAATCAGTAATCGGATTACTTTTACAAGTAATCTGTGGCATCACTGGTGACGAGCTCTAATCACGTTAAAGTGGTATTCTGCTGAGTGACGAGCTCTAATCACTGTTAAAGTGGTATTCTGCTGAGTGACGCGCTCTAATCACTGTTAAAGTGGTATTCTGCTGAGTGACGCGCTCTAATCACAGTTAAAGTGGTATTCTGCTGAGTGACGAGCTCTAATCACTGTTAAAGTGGTATTCTGCTGAGTGATGAGCTCTAATCACTGTTAAAGTGGTATTCTGCTGAGTGACGCGCTCTAATCACTGTTAAAGTGGTATTCTGCTGAGTGCTCTAATCACCGCTAAAGTGGTATTCTGCTGAGTGACGAGCTCTAATCACTGTTAAAGTGGTATTCTGCTGAGTGCTCTGATCACCGTTAAAGTGGTATTCTGCTGAGTGACGAGCTCTAATCACCGTTAAAGTGGTATTCTGCTGAGTGACGAGCTCTAATCACTGTTAAAGTGGTATTCTGCTGAGTGACGCGCTCTAATCACTGTTAAAGTGGTATTCTGCTGAGTGACAAGCTCTAATCACTGTTAAAGTGGTATTCTGCTGAGTGACGCGCTCTAATCACTGTTAAAGTGGTATTCTGCTGAGTGACGCGCTCTAATCACTGTTAAAGTGGTATTCTGCTGAGTGACAAGCTCTAATCACTGTTAAAGTGGTATTCTGCTGAGTGACGAGCTCTGATCACTGTTAAAGTGGTATTCTGCTGAGTGACGAGCTCTAATCACTGTTAAAGTGGTATTCTGCTGAGTGCTCTGATCACCGTTAAAGTGGTATTCTGCTGAGTGACGAGCTCTAATCACTGTTAAAGTGGTATTCTGCTGAGTGACGAGCTCTAATCACTGTTAAAGTGGTATTCTGCTGAGTGACGAGCTCTAATCACTGTTAAAGTGGTATTCTGCTGAGTGACGCGCTCTAATCACTGTTAAAGTGGTATTCTGCTGAGTGACGCGCTCTAATCACAGTTAAAGTGGTATTCTGCTGAGTGACGAGCTCTAATCACTGTTAAAGTGGTATTCTGCTGAGTGATGAGCTCTAATCACTGTTAAAGTGGTATTCTGCTGAGTGACGCGCTCTAATCACTGTTAAAGTGGTATTCTGCTGAGTGCTCTAATCACCGCTAAAGTGGTATTCTGCTGAGTGACGAGCTCTAATCACTGTTAAAGTGGTATTCTGCTGAGTGCTCTGATCACCGTTAAAGTGGTATTCTGCTGAGTGACGAGCTCTAATCACCGTTAAAGTGGTATTCTGCTGAGTGACGAGCTCTAATCACTGTTAAAGTGGTATTCTGCTGAGTGACGCGCTCTAATCACTGTTAAAGTGGTATTCTGCTGAGTGACAAGCTCTAATCACTGTTAAAGTGGTATTCTGCTGAGTGACGCGCTCTAATCACTGTTAAAGTGGTATTCTGCTGAGTGACGCGCTCTAATCACTGTTAAAGTGGTATTCTGCTGAGTGACAAGCTCTAATCACTGTTAAAGTGGTATTCTGCTGAGTGACGAGCTCTGATCACTGTTAAAGTGGTATTCTGCTGAGTGACGAGCTCTAATCACTGTTAAAGTGGTATTCTGCTGAGTGCTCTGATCACCGTTAAAGTGGTATTCTGCTGAGTGACGAGCTCTAATCACTGTTAAAGTGGTATTCTGCTGAGTGACGAGCTCTAATCACTGTTAAAGTGGTATTCTGCTGAGTGACGAGCTCTAATCACTGTTAAAGTGGTATTCTGCTGAGTGACGCGCTCTAATCACTGTTAAAGTGGTATTCTGCTGAGTGACGAGCTCTAATCACTGTTAAAGTGGTATTCTGCTGAGTGACCTGCTCTAATCACTGTTAAAGTGGTGTTCTGCTGAGTGACGAGCTCTAATCACTGTTAAAGTGGTATTCTGCTGAGTGACGCGCTCTAATCACTGTTAAAGTGGTATTCTGCTGAGTGCTCTAATCACCGTTAAAGTGGTATTCTGCTGAGTGACGAGCTCTAATCACTGTTGAAGTGGTATACTGCTGAGTGCTCTGATCACCGTTAAAGTGGTATTCTGCTGAGTGACCTGCTCTAATCACTGTTAAAGTGGTATTCTGCTGAGTGACGAGCTCTAATCACTGTTAAAGTGGTATTCTGCTGAGTGACGCGCTCTAATCACTGTTAAAGTGGTATTCTGCTGAGTGCTCTAATCACCGTTAAAGTGGTATTCTGCTGAGTGACGAGCTCTAATCACTGTTAAAGTGGTATTCTGCTGAGTGACGCGCTCTAATCACTGTTAAAGTGGTATTCTGCTGAGTGACAAGCTCTAATCACTGTTAAAGTGGTATTCTGCTGAGTGACGAGCTCTGATCACTGTTAAAGTGGTATTCTGCTGAGTGACGAGCTCTAATCACTGTTAAAGTGGTATTCTGCTGAGTGACGCGCTCTAATCACTGTTAAAGTGGTATTCTGCTGAGTGACAAGCTCTAATCACCGTTAAAGTGGTATTCTGCTGAGTGACACGCTCTAATCACCGTTAAAGTGGTATTCTGCTGAGTGACGAGCTCTAATCACCGTTAAAGTGGTATTCTGCTGAGTGACGCGCTCTAATCACCGTTAAAGTGGTATTCTGCTGAGTGACGAGCTCTAATCACTGTTAAAGTGGTATTCTGCTGAGTGACGAGCTCTAATCACTGTTAAAGTGGTATTCTGCTGAGTCACGAGCTCTAATCACTGTTAAAGTGGTATTCTGCTGAGTGACGAGCTCTAATCACTGTTAAAGTGGTATTCTGCTGAGTGACGAGCTCTAATCACTGTTAAAGTGGTATTCTGCTGAGTGACGCGCTCTAATCACTGTTAAAGTGGTATTCTGCTGAGTGACAAGCTCTAATCACTGTTAAAGTGGTATTCTGCTGAGTGCTCTAATCACTGTTAAAGTGGTATTCTGCTGAGTGACGAGCTCTGATCACTGTTAAAGTGGTATTCTGCTGAGTGACGCGCTCTAATCACTGTTAAAGTGGTATTCTGCTGAGTGACCTGCTCTAATCACTGTTAAAGTGGTATTCTGCTGAGTGACGAGCTCTAATCACTGTTAAAGTGGTATTCTGCTGAGTGACGAGCTCTAATCACTGTTAAAGTGGTATTCTGCTGAGTGACAAGCTCTAATCACGGTTAAAGTGGTATTCTGCTGAGTGACGCGCTCTAATCACTGTTAAAGTGGTATTCTGCTGAGTGACGAGCTCTAATCACTGTTAAAGTGGTATTCTGCTGAGTGCTCTAATCACTGTTAAAGTGGTATTCTGCTGAGTGACGAGCTCTAATCACTGTTAAAGTGGTATTCTGCTGAGTGACGAGCTCTAATCACTGTTAAAGTGGTATTCTGCTGAGTGACGCGCTCTAATCACTGTTAAAGTGGTATTCTGCTGAGTGCTCTAATCACTGTTAAAGTGGTATTCTGCTGAGTGACGAGCTCTAATCACCGTTAAAGTGGTATTCTGCTGAGTGACGAGCTCTAATCACTGTTAAAGTGGTATTCTGCTGAGTGACGCGCTCTAATCACAGTTAAAGTGGTATTCTGCTGAGTGACGAGCTCTAATCACTGTTAAAGTGGTATTCTGCTGAGTGATGAGCTCTAATCACTGTTAAAGTGGTATTCTGCTGAGTGACGCGCTCTAATCACTGTTAAAGTGGTATTCTGCTGAGTGCTCTAATCACCGCTAAAGTGGTATTCTGCTGAGTGACGAGCTCTAATCACTGTTAAAGTGGTATTCTGCTGAGTGCTCTGATCACCGTTAAAGTGGTATTCTGCTGAGTGACGAGCTCTAATCACCGTTAAAGTGGTATTCTGCTGAGTGACGAGCTCTAATCACAGTTAAAGTGGTATTCTGCTGAGTGACGCGCTCTAATCACTGTTAAAGTGGTATTCTGCTGAGTGACGAGCTCTAATCACTGTTAAAGTGGTATTCTGCTGAGTGACGCGCTCTAATCACTGTTAAAGTGGTATTCTGCTGAGTGACAAGCTCTAATCACTGTTAAAGTGGTATTCTGCTGAGTGACGAGCTCTGATCACTGTTAAAGTGGTATTCTGCTGAGTGACGAGCTCTAATCACTGTTAAAGTGGTATTCTGCTGAGTGCTCTGATCACCGTTAAAGTGGTATTCTGCTGAGTGACGAGCTCTAATCACTGTTAAAGTGGTATTCTGCTGAGTGACGAGCTCTAATCACTGTTAAAGTGGTATTCTGCTGAGTGACAAGCTCTAATCACTGTTAAAGTGGTATTCTGCTGAGTGACGCGCTCTAATCACTGTTAAAGTGGTATTCTGCTGAGTGACGAGCTCTAATCACTGTTAAAGTGGTATTCTGCTGAGTGACCTGCTCTAATCACTGTTAAAGTGGTGTTCTGCTGAGTGACGCGCTCTAATCACTGTTAAAGTGGTATTCTGCTGAGTGCTCTAATCACCGTTAAAGTGGTATTCTGCTGAGTGACGAGCTCTAATCACTGTTGAAGTGGTATACTGCTGAGTGCTCTGATCACCGTTAAAGTGGTATTCTGCTGAGTGACCTGCTCTAATCACTGTTAAAGTGGTATTCTGCTGAGTGACGAGCTCTAATCACTGTTAAAGTGGTATTCTGCTGAGTGACGCGCTCTAATCACTGTTAAAGTGGTATTCTGCTGAGTGCTCTAATCACCGTTAAAGTGGTATTCTGCTGAGTGACGAGCTCTAATCACTGTTAAAGTGGTATTCTGCTGAGCGACGAGCTCTAATCACTGTTAAAGTGGTATTCTGCTGAGTGACGCGCTCTAATCACTGTTAAAGTGGTATTCTGCTGAGTGACAAGCTCTAATCACTGTTAAAGTGGTATTCTGCTGAGTGACGAGCTCTGATCACTGTTAAAGTGGTATTCTGCTGCTTAAAGTGGTATTCTGCTGAGTGACGCGCTCTAATCACTGTTAAAGTGGTATTCTGCTGAGTGACAAGCTCTAATCACCGTTAAAGTGGTATTCTGCTGAGTGACACGCTCTAATCACCGTTAAAGTGGTATTCTGCTGAGTGACGAGCTCTAATCACCGTTAAAGTGGTATTCTGCTGAGTGACGCGCTCTAATCACCGTTAAAGTGGTATTCTGCTGAGTGACGAGCTCTAATCACTGTTAAAGTGGTATTCTGCTGAGTGACGCGCTCTAATCACTGTTAAAGTGGTATTCTGCTGAGTGACGAGCTCTAATCACTGTTAAAGTGGTATTCTGCTGAGTGACGCGCTCTAATCACTGTTAAAGTGGTATTCTGCTGAGTGACAAGCTCTAATCACTGTTAAAGTGGTATTCTGCTGAGTGCTCTAATCACTGTTAAAGTGGTATTCTGCTGAGTGACGAGCTCTGATCACTGTTAAAGTGGTATTCTGCTGAGTGACGCGCTCTAATCACTGTTAAAGTGGTATTCTGCTGAGTGACCTGCTCTAATCACTGTTAAAGTGGTATTCTGCTGAGTGACAAGCTCTAATCACTGTTAAAGTGGTATTCTGCTGAGTGACGAGCTCTAATCACTGTTAAAGTGGTATTCTGCTGAGTGACAAGCTCTAATCACGGTTAAAGTGGTATTCTGCTGAGTGACGCGCTCTAATCACTGTTAAAGTGGTATTCTGCTGAGTGACGAGCTCTAATCACTGTTAAAGTGGTATTCTGCTGAGTGCTCTAATCACTGTTAAAGTGGTATTCTGCTGAGTGACGAGCTCTAATCACTGTTAAAGTGGTATTCTGCTGAGTGACGAGCTCTAATCACTGTTAAAGTGGTATTCTGCTGAGTGACGCGCTCTAATCACTGTTAAAGTGGTATTCTGCTGAGTGACGCGCTCTAATCACTGTTAAAGTGGTATTCTGCTGAGTGACCTGCTCTAATCACTGTTAAAGGTGTATTCTGCTGAGTGACGAGCTCTAATCACTGTTAAAGTGGTATTCTGCTGAGTGACGAGCTCTAATCACAGTTAAAGTGGTATTCTGCTGAGTGACGAGCTCTAATCACTGTTAAAGTGGTATTCTGCTGAGTGACCTGCTCTATTCACTGTTAAAGTGGTATTCTGCTGAGTGACGCGCTCTAATCACTGTTAAAGTGGTATTCTGCTGAGTGCTCTAATCACTGTTAAAGTGGTATTCTGCTGAGTGACGCGCTCTAATCACTGTTAAAGTGGTATTCTGCTGAGTGACGAGCTCTAATCACTGTTAAAGTGGTATTCTTCTGAGTGACGAGCTCTAATCACTGTTAAAGTGATATTCTGCTGAGTGACGCGCTCTAATCACTGTTAAAGTGGTTTCCTGGTGTTTACCTAACCCTAACCATTCTGTAACCAGGAGGTCACATGTTTGTTCTCTGCAAATGCCAATGTGTTCATCCCTGTCCTAAGCAAGGCACTACTTGGTCCAGGGGTGCTGCAAATAAAGACACAAAAGGTGGATAAATGGGGGGGGGGGGTAGACAGATTGGAGAGGTGTGGGGGGAATAACAAGAATGGGAGGGGGTTGGAACATGGGATTGTTTGAGCGAGCAGGGGATCATTATTCATATTCATATTCATATTGGACAGACACTACCACAGCATGGACGAGTTCAGCCACTACGAGCTGCTGGACGCCAGCACCGAGCGGAGCGTCGCGGAGGGTCACAAGGCCAGCTTCTGCCTGGAGGACACGTCCTGCGACTACGGCTACTACCGCCGCTTCGCCTGCACGTCACACACCCAGGTGAACTATTACACACCCAGGTGAACTATCATACACCCAGGTGAACTATCACACACCCAGGTGAACTATTACACACCCAGGTGAACTATCATACACCCAGGTGAACTATCACACACCCAGGTTAACTATTACACACCCAGGTTAACTATAATACACCCAGGTTAACTATAACACACCCAGGTGAACTATTACACACCCAGGTGAACTATCACACACGGTTAACTATTACACACCCAGGTTAACTATAACACACCCAGGTTAACTATAACACACCCAGGTTAACTATTACACACCCAGGTTAACTATTACACACCCAGGTTAACTATAACACACCCAGGTTAACTATTACACACCCAGGTTAACTATAACACACCCAGGTGAACTAATACACACCCAGGTTAACTATAACACACCCAGGTTAACTAATACACACCCAGGTTAACTATAACACACCCAGGTTAACTATAACACACCCAGGTTAACTATTACACACCCAGGTTAACTAATACACACCCAGGTTAACTATAACACACCCAGGTTAACTAATACACACCCAGGTTAACTATAACACACCCAGGTTAACTATAACACACCCAGGTGAACTATCACACACCCAGGTGAACTAATACACACCCAGGTTAACTAATACACACCCAGGTTAACTATAACACACCCAGGTTAACTAATACACACCCAGGTTAACTATAACACACTCAGGTTAGCTATTACACACCCAGGTTAACTATAACACACCCAGGTTAACTAATACACACCCAGGTTAACTATAACACACCCAGGTTAACTATTACACACCCAGGTTAACTATAACACACCCAGGTTAACTAATACACACCCATGTTAACTATAACACACCCAGGTTAACTATTACACACTCAGGTTAACTATAACACACCCAGGTTAACTATCTAACACACTCAGGTTAACTATAACACACTCAGGTTAACTAATACACACCCAGGTTAACTATTACACACCCAGGTTAACTATTACACACCCAGGTTAACTATTACACTCCCAGGTTAACTATAACATACCCAGGTTAACTAATACACACCCAGGTTAACTATTACACACCCAGGTTAACTATTACACACCCAGGTTAACTATAACACACCCAGGTTAACTATTTCACACCCAGGTTAACTAATACACACCCAGGTTAACTATAACACACGCAGGTTAACTAATACACACCCAGGTTAACTATAACACACCCAGGTGAACTATAACACACCCATGTTAACTAATACACACCCATGTTAACTATAACACACCCAGGTTAACTATAACACACCCAGGTTAACTAATACAGACCCATGTTAACTATAACACACCCAGGTGAACTATAACACACCCAGGTTAACTAATACACACCCATGTTAACTATAACACACCCAGGTTAACTATAACACACCCAGGTTAACTATAACACACCCAGGTTAACTATAACACACCCAGGTGAACTAGACAGGAAACAGGAGACGCGAGGTACGAGACACGAGAGACAAATGGAATGTTCCATTTCTACTGACTAGACACACAGACCTGCTGTTGGAATGTTCCATTTCTACTGACTAGACACACAGACCTGCTGTTGGAATGTTCCATTTCTACTGACTAGACACACAGACCTGCTGTTGGAATGTTCCATTTCTACTGACTAGACACACAGACCTGCTGTTGGAATGTTCCATTTCCATGTTCCAATATATCTCTTATAACAACAGATTTGCTGTGTAGAGTAGAACCCACACATCGACCCTGGTCAAATGTCAGTGAATCATCTATATAGGCTATAATATATTATATAAACATATTAAAGCTTGTCCACAGACTAAATCATAGATTATAAATGCTGCTTCCATGAATATGATTTGTAAATCAGATGTCTGTGTGAACGCTAGGGGCTGAGTCCAGGATGTTACGACACCTACAACGCTGACATCGACTGCCAATGGGTCGACATAACAGATGTGAAACCTGGAAACTATATCCTGAAGGTTGGTCATAACACTGATATATACAAACTACTACAGTATGTCATGAATGTCAAAATCTAATCTACGAATTCCAATCTGGCTTCAGAACATCCCACTCCACTGACACATGCCTTCTCTATTTGAACGACCACATCAAGCAAGAGGTGGACGCAGGCAAATACTGCGGCATGGTCATGCTGGACCTACAAAAGGCCTTCGACACTGTCAATCACACCATTCTGATTGACAAGCTAAAAGCAATTGGTTTTGATAGTTTATCAGTGAGCTGGATACAATCCTACCTGGAGGGGAGAGAACAGATGGTGGAGGTAAACGGTACCCTATCCCCCCCCCTCACAGTGAACTGTGGTGTTCCACAAGGAAGCATACTAGGACCACTACTGTTCCTAATTTATGCAAATGACATGTCGTCAGCTTGTGACTGCAACTTGTTCCTGTTTGCGGACGACTCAGCCCTGCTGGTCTCTGACAAGAACAAGTTACAGGTTGAAAAAACTCTCAGCTCGGAACTAGGCAAAATCTGCATATGGCTCGCTGATAACAAACTATCATTACACATGGGCAAAACAGAGTCCATTCTCTTCGGTTCAAATAACAAACTCAGCAAAACAGACGGCTTCCCAGTTACAGTGGGTGACAATATTGTCACAAGGAAAGATGAAATTACCTACCTGGGTTCCATCCTAGAGGCTAATCTTTCCTGTGACAAAATGGCATCCAATGTAATAAAAAAAGTCAATCAACGAACTCGATTCTTGTACCGGATCTCCTCCCTGGTAAACAAGAATACCCTGAAGACTCTGGCAGGAGCACTCATTCAAGGGTACTACGACTATGCTTGCACCTCATGGTACCAAAGCACCTCAAAGGCACTAAAAACCAAATTACAAACATCTCAAAACAAACTAGTCAGACTACTGCTTGACCTGACTCCTAGAACCCACCTCACCCCTGCACACTTTGCCAACCTAGGATGGCTTAGAGTAGACGACAGAGTACAGCAACTTGCAATGGGCCTGGTCTACAAGATACACTACACGACCAAGGTACCCATGTACATGTCAAAATACTTCCCAAAGGTCAGTGAATACCACGATCACAACACCAGAGGGAGCTCCACAAATCATGTAAAACCCAGATTCGGCTCAAACAAGGGACTAAACACGTTTCGCAATTATGCCACAACAATGTGGAACGCCCTACCCAAAGCTGTAAAGGAATGTAAATCACTACCCACCTTCAAAAACACTCTCAAAGAACACCTACGGGAGACTGCAATTCAAAACTGGCCCCTACAAATGTCCTAACCCAGTTGTACAATAAAGACCAAGCATGGCTATTCCAATGTACAGCCCCACCCAACCCCACCCCACCTACCCAACCTCCTCCAATGTACAGTTTCCATGTCAAATGTATGTCAGTATTCCAATGTACAGTGTCCCCCCCCCCTACCCAACCCCCCCCCCCCCCCCCCCACCTCCAATGTACAGCCCCACCCCACCTACCCAACCTCCCCCAATGCACAGTTTCTATGTCAAATGTATATACTCTTCTTCTGGATTTTTTTAGTATCACAAACAGTACTGTATTTGAAAATCTGGTATGTCATAAATGTATAGATGTAGCAGTACTGTCTATCTGTATGTCATGTGTGTCATATGATGAATTGAAAATGGGGGACCCTGATGGAAACAAGACGAAAGTCTTTCTCAGGTCTGCATCCTCTTAACAATTGTATGTATTGAGCTGTACTGTACTGTACCCATTCTGCAATCTGTTAATAAACTTTTCAATCAATCAATCAATCAATGAAGGTTGGCCATACCACTCAGTATAGACATAGTAGCATATAGGTAGTAGTATAGGTATAATAGCATAGTAGAGTCAAGAGTCAAGAGTCAAGAGTTTTATTTGTCACAGCATACAAGCATACAGTGAAATATGGGTGGTCATGCCCGCAGCGATTGTGCAATAATACAAGTAATAAGAATAAGAATAAGACATAGAATAAGACATAACAGGTATAATGTACATAACATTTACATGTGTATATGTGTGTGTGTGTGTCCCGTGTGTGTGTCTGTGTGTGTGTGTGTGTATGTATGTGTGTGTGTGTGTGTGTGTATGTGTGTGTGTGTGTGTGTGTGTGTGTGTGTGTGTGTGTGTATGTGTGTGTGTGTGTGTGTGTGTGTGTAGGTCAGTGTAAACCCTAGTTATCAGGTACCTGAATCTGACTACAGTAATAACGTGGTTCGCTGTGATGTTCGTTACACCGGAAACTACGCCCACCTGTCTGGATGTCAGATGTCCGCGTGAGTCAACTCAACTCAACTCATAACATAACACAACATTACATATGAACATAACATAACACAACACAACACAACACAACATATGAACATAACATAACATATGAACATAACACAACACAACACAACACAACATAACATATGAACATAACATAACATATGAACATAACACAACACAACACACCATAACATATAAACATAACACAACACAACAACCCACAACACATTACAACACAACATAACATAACATAACATAGCAACACAACACAACACAACATAACATAGCATAGCATAACATAACATAGCACAACACAACACAACATAACAGCATAGCATAGCATAGCATAACACAACACAACACAACACAACACAGCACAACACAACATAACATAACATAACATATGAACATAACATAACATCCATCAACGCTGGAGACGCTGGGTTCGAATCCAGCTCTCGGCGTTGCTATCAGCTTGGCTGGTCGTTCATACTAACACAATTGGCAGTGTTAGGGGTGGGAAAGCTGATGGGTGGGTCCTGGGCGTTGTGGACAGCGACCCCTACAGTTCGGTCGGGGCGCCTGCACAGCGAGGGTAGGATCTGGATGGAGGTAGTGTGACCTTCCACACGTTACACTCTCCCGGTGAGAATCTGTGCTGCCAGGCTGGCTGCCGGCTGGCTGCACATGCGTCGGAGGAAAGCATGTGACAGTCTCCGGCCTCCCGGACCAACAGTAGGGGGGAGTGCGCAACAACCAGGAAGGGGGTTGGGAATTGGCATAACGACTAACAGTGGGATGGGAGAAAAATCGGAAAAAGGAGGGGGGGGAAAGATAATAATAATAAAAAAAAAACATAACATAACATAGCATAACATAACATAGCATAGCATAGCATAACATAACATAACATAACATAATGTAAGGTTATCCTATAACCCTAGTTATATGAATACTGGCTGAGCGTCTCGCTCTGCCTTCTGAGATAACCCATTATCTCCAGCACCTAGTGTGCTCTGGGAAACAAAACAAATGCACCCACTTGCACGTGACCACGCCACTCCCATGCGTCCCCTATATTACGCCGGAAGTGGTCACGCCTCACCCTTCCCAGTTCGATTTCCATAAGCGGAAAACATCCAAGGGACCTCAGGGCGCTAAGAGCGAGACGCTCAGCCAGTATTCATATAACTAGGGTTATAGGATAACCTTACGTTATATATCATCTGGCTTCGCGTCTCGCTCTGCCTTCTGAGATAAAGGGCAGAGCGGACGCGTGGCCCCGACAAATGCACCCCCTGAGGGCCCGTAAGCCCCAGCCAGGGAGGAGGGGAGTCCCGTCCACCTGCCCGTCCTAACGAAGGGGGGGAGGCAGTCAACTCCACCAAAGTGCGAAAAAAGGGGAACCAGGCACCTCCGAACGCACAGCGCAAGCGGGACCACGTGTGACACAGCACCCCGCGGTCCACACCCACACACCCCTGCTAGCCCACCTGATGGCGGGATGCAGGAGAGGTCCTGGACCTCAGGACAGCCTGGGAGACAGAACCCCCAGTCATGTCCATAAGGTAAAACGTAACGAAAGGACTTGGGGAGGACCAGGAGGCCGCAGCACAAATGTCCTCCACCGAGGCCACACCACGAGTGGAGTGCGCCCTGACGCCCCCGGGGGGAACCTGTCCAGCCAACGTGTAGCAAAGAGCAATGCCCTCGCACAACCAATGTGACAGGCGCTGCTTGGACAGCGCCTCACCCGCGCGAGGGCCACCGTAACAAACAAACAGTTGATCGGAAGCCCTGAGATCCCGCGTGCGACTAAGGTAAACCTTCAGTGCATGGAGAGGACACAACAGGTGAAGGCTCACCTCCAACCCACTAGCGTGAGGAGGAGTGCGAAACGCCTGAAGCACCATATCCCAGGAACGACAAGAGCTCCCGATATTCATTGGCACGAAGGCCGGATCAGGCCACAGAGTCGCCTGCTATCGGCTCGAATAGACAGGTACTCCGACCGCACTGAGAGAGCACATGGCTCACCCACGCATTCAGCGGAGTTGATGGCCCAAAAAAGGAATGCAGTCGTAAGACAGACAATCCAATGGTGCCTGCTCAAAAGGCTCAAACGGGGCCCCCAACAGCCTTTCCAGAACAGTTGGAGGTCCCGACTCGGAGACAGAGAACGTTCCACAGGCTTGAGACGCCGTGCGCCAAGCAAGAACGTCCCACGAGAGGGTGGCTGAGCAATGTTCTGCCCCCCACTCTCGACCATACGCCACTTCCCTGCGTAAGCCGCTGTAGTGGACGGAGCGAGCGCGTTCCGGATGGCGTTAACCACAGAAGAGTTAGGACGCATTCCCCACCAGATTCACCCTTTCAGCAGCCAAGCCTAGAGGCTGCCCCAGAACAGGAGGCAGAACAGAGTTCCGCGTGCCTGAGAGATGGCCCGCGGTGACCACGGAACAGGCCACGGCGGGGCCACCAAGAGCTGAATCAGGGCCGGGAACCACACAGCCGAGCCCCGGCCCGGCGCGACCAGGATCAAAGTCCTGCGCTCCTGACGTACCCGCCCCAACAGCTGAGCCATCAGGTGTATGGGGGGGGAACGCGTACAGAATCCCGGGCAGCCACGGACACATCGAGAAGGTAACCACCCCCAGAGAGGGGTTGCCTTCCGACTGACCGAGAACCACAAGGGGCACTGGTGGGACTGTCTGCTCGCAAACAGGTCCACCGTGGCCTCCCCGAATCGGTCCCAGACCTGTCTGACTATGTCCGGACGTAGTCCCCACTCGTCGGGGTGAAGACCGCCCCGCGACATCACATCTGCACCCACATTCTCCCTGCCGGTGATGTGGAGAGCCCTCAGGCTGCGCAGATTGAGAGACGCCCATAGCCAGAGCTCGACTGCCGCCCAGTGCAGACGGGGGGAGTGTACTCCTCCCTGTCTGTCGATATACAACGCTGACGTCGTGTTGTCCGTCCTGATCAAAACATGCTTGCCCACCACAAGGTGGCCGAGCCGTTTGAGGACCAGAAGGATGGCCTTCAAGTCCAACACATTGAAATGTAGTGCAGACCGGCCAGCATGGTCCTGCCAGCTGCACCCTACTGCGTTGGCCCGACACGTCCATGAGAACCGTGACGTGTGACAGCCTGCTGCCCATGGGGACCCCGCTGGTGAGGGCCCCAGGCCCTCCCCAGAGGGCGAGGTCCCCCAGTACCGACATGGGAACCTTCAGCCACTTCCACTTGCCTCTCACCGGGTCTATTTCCATACTGGAAAACCACTTCTGTATCCTCCTCATGAAGAAGAGGCCAAGAGGGACCACAGAGTGAGCAGATGCCATCATACCGAGCAGGCGCATCACGGACAGCGCCGTAACCGTCCTAGGACGGAACCTCCCAAGCGCGCCGAGAACATCCACTCGCCGCCGCTCTGAGAGCGCCTTAGAAATAAGCCCAAGTACTCCACCCGTTGACTGGGAATAGGAATACTCTACTTCCAGTCTACAGCAAAACCCAGACTGGTGAGGAATTCCACCACCTGCCTGGTAGAGCTGCCGGCTCAGTGGCCTCGTGGGTAGAGTGTCCGCCCTGAGTTCGGGAGGCTGGGAGTTCAAGCCCCGGCAGAGTCATACCAAAGACTATTTAAAAAATGGTACCCATAGCCTCCCTGCTTGACACTCAGCATCATGGGTTGGTTTGGGGGGAAGTCCTTGCGACATACTAGCGTCATGTCCAAGCTGCCTCACGCTACGGAAACAGGAGATAGGCTCCTGCCCCATGTGCCATTACGGCTCGAGAACCATTGGTTCTCAAAGGCAACTTCTTCTTCTGGTATGAGACCTGGCGATCTTCTCTGACCGGCCGAGGACCAGAACGTCGTCCAGGGTAGAATAAAATTCGTATCCCCTGACGACGCAGAGGCCCCAGCGCGGTCTCCACGCACTTGGTGAAGATGCGAAGCCCAACATTGCGTAATTCTTCCCTACATTCTCGGTCGTATCCCCTGATACAAAGTTGTTCCAGTTCAAAAGTGCGTCTGAGCTGCTTCCGCGTTGGAAACGAATGAGGAAGGGTGAGGCGTGACCACTTCCGGCGTAATATAGGGGACGCATGGGAGTGGCGTGGTCACGTGCAAGTGGGTGCATTTGTTTTGTTTCCCAGAGCACACTAGGTGCTGGAGATAATGGGTTATCTCAGAAGGCAGAGCAAGACGCAAAGCCAGATGATATATAACATAACATAACATATGAACATAACATAACATAACACAACATAACATAACATAACATAACATAACACAACATAACATAACATAACACAGCATAACATAACATAACACAGCATAACATAACATAACACAACATAACATAACATAACACAGCATAACATAACATAACACAACATAACATAACATAACACAACATAACATAACACAGCATAACATAACATAACACAACATAACATAACATAACATAACACAACATAACATAACATAACATAACACAGCATAACATAACATAACATAACACAACATAACATAACATAACATAACATAACACAACATAACATAACATAACATAACACAACATAACATAACACAGCATAACATAACATAACACAACATAACATAACATAACACAGCATAACATAACATAACATAACATAACACAGCATAACATAACATAACATAACATAACATAACATAACACAACATAACACAGCATAACATAACATAACATAACATAACATAACACAACATAACATAACACAGCATAACATAACATAACACAACATAACATAACATAACACAGCATAACATAACATAACATAACACAACATAACATAACATAACACAACATAACATAACATAACATAACATAACACAGCATAACATAACATAACATAACACAACACAACATAACATAACATAACATAACACAACATAACATAACATAACACAACACAACACAACATAACATAACACAACATAACATAACATAACACAGCATAACATAACACAACACAACACAACACAACACAACATAACATAACATAACATAACATAACATAACATAACATAACACAACACAACACAACATAACATAACATAACATAACATAACATAACACAACACAACATAACATAACATAACATAACATAACACAACACAACACAACATAACATAACACAACACAACATAACATAACACAACACAACATAACATAACATAACACAACACAACACAACACAACACAACACAACACAACACAACACAACATAACATAACATAACACAACATAACATAACATAACACAACATAACATAACATAACATAACACAACACAACATAACATAACACAACACAACACAACATAACATAACACAACATAACATAACATAACATAACACAACACAACATAACATAACATAACATAACATAACATAACATAACACAACACAACACAACATAACACAACATAACATAACATAACACAACATAACATAACACAACACAACATAACATAACACAACATAACATAACATAACATAACACAACATAACATAACATAACATAACATAACATAACACAACATAACATAACACAACATAACATAACATAACACAACATAACATAACATAACATAACACAACATAACATAACATAACACAACACAACATAACATAACATAACATAACATAACACAACATAACATAACATAACGTAACATAACATAACATAACATAACATAACACAACATAACATAACATAACATAACATAACATAACACAACATAACATAACATAACATAACATAACACAACACAACATAACATAACATAACATAACATAACATAACATAACATAACATAACATAACATAACACAACATAACATAACATAACATAACATAACACAACATAACATAACATAACATAACACAACATAACATAACATAACACAACATAACATAACATAACACAACATAACATAACATAACATAACACAACATAACATAACATAACATAACATAACATAACATAACACAACACAACATAACATAACATAACATAACACAACATAACATAACATAACATAACATAACACAACATAACATAACATAACATAACATAACATAACACAACACACAGTATGTATTGAATTCCTTACCATGGCAGTTAGTGCCTTGCTCTACCCGTTAAGCTACATGGGGAATGGAACCCCTAACCCTGGCAGTGTTAGTGCCTTGCTCTACCCATTAAGCTACAAGGGGAATGGAACCACTAACCTTGGCAGTGTTAGTGCCTTGCTCTACCCGTTAAGCTACATGGGGAATGGAACCCCTAACCTTGGCAGTGTTAGTGCCTTGCTCTACCCATTAAGCTACACAGGGAATGGAACCCCTAACCTTGGCAGTGTTAGTGCCTTGCTCTACCCATTAAGCTACAAGGGGAATGGAACCCCTAACCTTGGCAGTGTTAGTGCCTTGCTCTACCCGTTAAGCTACACGGGGAATGGAACCACTAACCCTGGCAGTGTTAGTGCCTTGCTCTACCCGTTAAGCTACACGGGGAATGGAACCCCTAACCCTGGCAGTGTTAGTGCCTTGCTCTACCCGTTAAGCTACAATGGAACCCCTAACCCTGGCAGTGTTAGTGTCTTATTACTTTAATGCAGTAAAGCTTTCTGCGTCTCTCTTCTTCAGGTACTGAGAACGGAGCAGAGAAGACGACTGGACATCAGCAACAAGACATCAGTTAGACACTGAGCTCTGGTCACGGTGTTTAAGTATTAAGAAATGTCCCATTCCAATCACTCTAGTACTCAGGCACGTGCAGAGGGGGGGGGGGGCTTTGGCCACTTGCACATGTGCCCCTTGATGACCAAAGTGCCCTTTTTTGGCAAGGCTTTTTTTTTTATTATAATTTTTTTGTAAAGAGCAATGCCCATGGTCCTCATCAAGAATAATTTTAATAATATTATAAATAAAAATAAATATTTGAAAGCCTGAGTCTGTCTGAGGTACGTGGTTTTCTGTTACGTTGCGTGACGCGTCGCCCTCCCTCTTGGAATGACGGGCCCATTAGCCAATAGAAATCTATAATACATTTTGATAAATCCCCAACTATTCTAAGGCGTAATCATAGAGTATGATGCAGTTTGTTGTAAGATTCCGTGTTACATTCTCTGAATATTGGTGGCTAATGCTATAGTTTGGCTGGTTACGTTACGCTGTAGTTGGTGTTCTAACATTTTGATACATGTGCCCTTTTTTAAATGTGTCCCTCTACAGGTCTCTGCACGGCCCTGCTAGTATGAATGAATGAATGAAAACTTTATTTAACAGATTGCAGAATGGGTACAATACAGTACGGCTCAATACATACAATTGTTAAGGGGATGCAGACCTGAGAAAGACGTTTGTCTTGTTTCCATCAGGGTCCCCCATTTTACTAGATTTTACTAGATAATAGCACTAGACGAGAGCACTTGAATTGATCGTACACGTTCAAATAGTCACAGACGGTCAAACGATTAAGATGTTGATCCGACAGGATCCACTTTAGCACCGGATACAGTTGTCGCTTTAGTTTGTTTGAAGGTTTAAGACAATGTGTGTTTCCTTCCAATCTGTTTACCTCTTCATCTGTATTTGTTTTTTTTTGCTTTTGTTGCATCGTTTTGTGTCCTTTCCATTCACGCCACTTCTATTATGAGAGGTCTTACTGTTAACGATTAGAAGTGAAGATTGAAGGGAAAACCTCTTAGTTAGTTTGGATTCTTGGACACTTAAGTTGAATGAAATACTGTGTCCAGCAGTGTAGAGGATGTAAAGCTGTTACAGCTCACTTACAGAGTCCCGTGGTCAGAGTTCTGTCTGGTTTCCCAGCGAACCGGAAAGCAAAACGGGATCTTGAAAACAAAAGGTTTGAGTCCACACCACGACATGCAGGCAAAAGGGTGACCAATTTATATAACACAAAATCATTGTCCTCCAGCACTTTGGATACTGTGCTATCACTGCTAGTATTTCCTTGGGGGGAAAAAAAGAAGAAAAGCTGGTGTATTACTCTGCATATTTCACAGGTAACGGCGCCCATCATCAGCTGTTCCACAATTCTGGAGGACCGTGGTTTGGTTCTGGACGTGCAGTAAGTTAGTAACCCTATACCTGCATGTTGTGGATTTAGACTTTTTTTGGGGGGTTTTCACTTGGAACCCGGCCACGGGAGTCTGTGAGTAAGTTAACCCTTTCACTGCCACACGACAGCCGGTTAACCCTTTCACTGTGACAATACAGAAGGTTAGCCCTTTACTATCACACAACCGACGGTTGTGTGATAGTAAAGGGTTAACCTTCTGTCGTGTGGCAGTGAAAGGGTTAATAGCGTTGCTTCCACTATACGCTAATGGCACGTCACTTCATACAACTTTAGTGTCCAATAATCCGAACTGTCCCTTTAATATTTTGATGACTGATATTTATATGCAATGAGGGAGCTCATCTTCCTGCAAATCTATGAAATGTACTTGAATAAACATTCTGATTCCCACGTCTTTTTTCAATAATCTACTTTCAGCGGTGCAGAGGTTTCCCCTCTGAGACACACATACTGTACATGTAGACATTAATATCTCCCTCTGAGACACATACTGTACATGAAGACATTAATATCTCTCTGAGACACACATACTGTACATGAAGACATTAATATCTCCCTCTGAGACACACATACTGTACATGAAGACATTAATATCTCTGAGACACACATACTGTACATGAAGACATTAATATCTCTGAGACACACATACTGTACATGAAGACATTAATATCTCTCTGAGACACACATACTGTACATGAAGACATTAATATCTCCCTCTGAGACACACATACTGTACATGTAGACATTAATATCTCCCTCTGAGACACATACTGTACATGTAGACATTAATATCTCCCTCTGAGACACACATACATGTAGACATTAATATCTCCCTCTGAGACACACATACATGTAGACATTAATATCTCCCTCTGAGACACACATACATGTAGACATTAATATCTCTCTGAGACACACATACATGTAGACATTAATATCTCTCTCTGAGACACATGTAGACATTAATATCTCTGAGACATACATGTAGACATTAATATTTCTCTGAGACACACATACATGTAGACATTAATATCTCTCTGAGACACACATACATGTAGACATTAATATCTCTGAGACACATGTAGACATTAATATCTCTGAGACATACATGTAGACATTAATATATCTCTGACACACATACATGTAGACATTAATATCTCTCTGAGACACATACATGTAGACATTAATATATCTCTGACACACATACATGTAGACATTAATAGATATCTGAGACACACATACATGTAGACATTAATATCTCTCTGAGACACACGTACATGTAGACATTAATATATCTCTGAGACACATGTAGACATTAATATCTCTCTCTGAGACACATCCATGTAGACATTAATATCTCTCTCTGAGACACACATACATGGAGACATTAATATCTATCTGAGACATACATGTATACACAGTGCCGTCTGGGAGAAATGCGAGTCCCTGTGCGAAATTTAAATGCTCAGAACTAGGCTAAATCTGCATATGGCTCCCTGATAACAAACTATCATTACACATGGGCAAAACAGAGTCCATTCTCTTCGGTTCAAATAACAAACTCAGCAAGACCGACGGCTTCTCAGTTACAGTGGGTGACAATATTGTCACAAGGAAAGAAGATATTACCTACCTGGGTTCCATCCTAGAGGCAAATCTTTCCTGTGACAAAATGGCATCCAATGTAATAAAAAAAAAAGTCAACCAACAAACTCGATTCTTGTACCGGATCTCCTCACTGGTAAACAAGAATACCCTGAAGACTCTGGCAGGAGCACTCATTCAAGGGTACTACGACTATGCTTGCACCTCATGGTACCAAAGCACCTCAAAGGCACTAAAAACAAAATTACAAACATCTCAGAACAAACTGGTCAGACTACTGCTTGACCTTACTCCTAGAACCCACCTCACCCCTGCCCACTTTGACAACCTAGGATGGCTTAGAGTAGACGACAGAGTACAGCAACTTGCAATGGGCCTGGTCTACAAGATACACTATACGACTAAGGTACCCATGTACATGTCAAAATACTTCCCAAAGGTCAGTGAATACCACGATCACAACACCAGAGGGAGCTCCACAAATCATGTTAAACCCAGATTCGGCTCAAACAAGGGACTAAACACGTTTCGCAATTATGCCACATCAATGTGGAACGCCTTACCCAAAGCTGTAAAGGAATGTGAATCACTACCCACTTTCAAAAACACTCTCAAAAAACACCTACGGGAGACTGCAATTCGAAACTGGCCCCTGTAAATGTCCTAACACAACCCCCTCCAATGTACAGTAAATGACCAAGTATGGTCTTGTCAATATTCCAATGTACAGTTGTACAGTGTCCCCCACCCACCCCTCCTACCCTCCTACCCACCCCTCCTACCCCCTTCGTTCCTCCCGCAAGCAGTACCCTCCCTTGATGACCACTAGAAACCTTACAATGAAAAGGGGAGAGTTGGGTAGGAAGGGGTTAATGGTATATACGTTACCCACACCAAAATGGTTAATACTGGGCGCAGGAATGGACATGCACACAAAATCCCATCTAATGTTTAATATTAATTGTACCGTTCAGTTACAATGATTTAACAGGAGTGGTCAAATGGACTGAAGTCCCACTATAGCTCCGTTTGTAACTCAATACCTCATAGACACGTATATTATACACCCACCTCTGGGTTAGTATCAGGGATAATATACTTCAATGTGTTTGACTCATCACCCACGTCTGGGTCAGCACCCTGTATAATACCTCTGACAGGCTTTAATTATACGGCAAGAGACCCTGATGTAAACAAGACGAAAGTATTTCTCTGGTCTGCATCCCCTTAACAATTGTGTGTATTGAGCCGTACTGTATTGTACCCATTCTACAATCTGTTAATAACGTTTTCAATCAATCAATTAATCAATACAATACAGTACAGCTCAATACTAACAACTGCTAAGAGGATTGATTGATTGATTGATTGATTGATTGATTGATTGATTGATTGATTGATTGAAAACCTTATTAACAGATTGGGTACAATACAGTACAGCTCAATACACACAATTGTTAAGGGGATGCAGACCAGAAAAATACTTTCGTCTTGTTTACATCAGGGTCCCCCATTTTCAATTCATAATGACATTTATGACACACACAGCATACAGATAGACAGTACTGCTACATCTATACATTTATGACATACAAGATATACAAATATATAGTACTGTTTAAGAGACAGATCATAAAAGAAAATATACATTCGAGGGGGAAGAAACTGTACATTGGAGGGGGTTGGGTGGGGGGGGGGGGGGGGGGGGGGTGGACATTTACCGGGTCAGTTTCGAATTGCAACCTCCCGTAGGTGCGGTTTTGAAGGAGGGTAGTGATCCACATTCCTTTACAGCTTTGGGTAGGGCGTTCCACATTGTTGTGGCATAATTTCGAAAACGTGTTCAGTTCCTTGTTTGAGCCGAATCTGGGTTGGACATGATTTGTTGAGCTTCCTCTGGTGTTGTGGTCGTGGTATTCTCTGACCTTTGGGAAGTATTTTGACATGTACATGGGTACCTTAGTGGTGTATTGTATCTTGTAGACCAGGCCCATTGCAAATTGCTGTACGCTGTCGTCTACTCTAAGCCATCCTAGGTTGTCAAAGTGGGCAGGGGTGAGGTGGGTTCTAGGAGTAAGGTCAAGTAGTAGTCTGACCAGTTTGTTTTGTGATGTTTGTAATTTTGTTTTTAGCACATTTGAGGTGTTTTGGTACCATGAGGTGCAAGCATAGTCGTAGTACCCTTGAACACGATTACAATATCATATAAATATGGGGTTAGAGGGTAAAGATTTATCTAAAATACACCAAAGTAAAATATTTCAGTTAAATTTTGTTTGCCCTTTTTCAGTTCTATTGTGAATCAGAATTATTGTTTTTTATTTTATTGTGCATTCATATGGAGTCGGACAATGTGGCACTTTGTGTGAGCAATTCAATTTGAGTTTCATCACTATAGTGCTCAGTGTCTGCTGATTTAAATGAGAAATAAATTAAATAAATCCTCAAATGACATCCGTATGATGCGTGACCATTATTTAATTGGACCTGTGTTGCTGCTACAGTGAGAACCAGTGCCAGTTAAATTGCTGTGCAGTGCCGCGGTATCGCCACGAGAGGGCAGCGTTGTCCAGTGTACAGCTCTGTGCTACTGCTAAAACATTTTAGAACTTTTGCAAGATTTGACATTTTTAAGAGGAGTGTATTGATTGATTGATTGAAAACTTTATCAACAGATTGCAGAATGGGTACAATACAGTACAGCTCAATACACACAATTGTTAAGGGGATAGAGACCAGAAAAATACTTTCGTCTTGTTTACATCAGGGTCCCCCATTTTCAATTCATAATGACATTTATGACGACATACAGATATACAGTACTGTTACATCCAGACATTTATGACATACAAGAAATACAAATATATAGTACTGTTTAAGAGACAGATCATAAAAGAAAATATATACATTCGAGGGGGAAGAAACTGTAGGAGTAAGGTCAAGCAGTAGTCTGACCAGTTTGTTTTGTGATGTTTGTAATTCTGTTTTTAGCGCCTTTGAGGTGTTTTGGTACCATGAGGTGCAAGCATAGTCGTAGTACCCTTGAACACGATTACAATATCATATAAATATGGGGTTAAAGGGTAAAGATGTATCTAAAATACACCAAAGTAAAATATTTCAGTAAAATTTTGTTTGCCCTTTTTCAGTTCTATTGTGAATCAGAATTATTGTTTTTTATTTTATTGTGCATTCATATGGAGTCGGACAATGTGGCACTTTGTGTGAGCAATTCAATTTGAGTTTCATCACTATAGTTCTCACAGTGTCTGCTGATTTAAATGAGAAATAAATTAAATAAATCCTCAAATGACATCCGTATGATGCGTGACCATTATTTAATTGGACCTGTGTTGCTGCTACAGTGAGAACCAGTGCCAGTTAAATTGCTGTGCAGTGCCGCGGTATCGCCACGAGAGGGCAGCGTTGTCCAGTGTACAGCTCTGTGCTACTGCTAAAACATTTTTGAACTTTTGCAAGATTTGACATTTTTAAGAGGAGTGTATTGATTGATTGATTGATTGATTGAAAACTTTATCAACAGATTGCAGAATGGGTACAATACAGTAAAGCTCAATACACACAATTGTTAAGGGGATAGAGACCAGAAAAATACTTTAGTCTTGTTTACATCAGGGTCCCCCATTTTCAATTCATAATGACATTTATGACGACATAAATATGGGGTTAACGGGTAAAGATTAATCTAAAATACACTAAAGTGAAATATTTCAGTAACGTTTTTTTTGTCCTCTTTTTCAGTTGTATTGTGAATCAGAGTTATTGTTTTTTATTTAATTGTGCATTCATGCGTACATGACATTTGTGTCATGTACGAAGGTCAAACGACCGCACCAAAGAGAATCAGGAGTAGGCTATACATGAACAGAAACAGCCTCTCTCAGTAAATGTTTTCAAAATAGTCCCGGGCAGGTAGGTAATAACAAACACAAGACGTTTTCAAATGGTAAATTAAGGTTTTATTCAAATGTGGGGGTTTCAACCCACTGCCTTTTCCCAAAGGGAAAAGGGGATGTCGTCGGTGGGGATTTCAACCCACAACAATTAACAAACAGGGAGATATAAGGGGAGAACAAACAAGGGAAGTATAATAGTAAACAAGTCTGGACAAACACAAAGAACCACCACTCTAACCATGCTCCAGTTTAGGATGAACACCAATCCACCTCCTCTCACAGGGAGTGTGGGATGAACCACCGCTCTAACCGTACCTCTCACGGCTTAGGATGAATCTAGGAAGCCAACAAGATCTACATACATATACTTAAACATACAAGCTCACCTTCTTAAACATAGAAACACCACTCTACCCATGTGCAGGATGAATCCAAGGTGGCCAACGATATATACATCTCCCACAAACATGTAAACATAATGGCAACCTCACTCTACTCAAAGACTGAGCAATTGACTGAGAATGAGGCGCCGAGATGTGTGTGTGCCGTCAGGTATTTGACTACCCATTCCTCTTGAGATTGATTGCCATCAGCTGTCATTCATCATGCAATCAGCACTCTTCAGTAGGGATGGGCAGCACCTGACAGGGAGAGAAGAGACAGCATTAGCTCTCATTTTCACACACACACACACACATCATATACAAAACAACACATTAAATATACTAACCTGATGTTCAGAAGGTGTCATAAATACAGTAATAATGGTAATGACCAACCCACGTACCCAAGGTACGTCACAATATGGAGTCGGACAATGTGGCACTTTGTGTGAGCAATTCAATTTGAGTTTAATTCCTAGTTATCACGGTGTCTGCTGATTTAAATGAGAAATAAATTAAATAAATCCTCAAATGACATCCGTATGATGCGTGACCATTATTTAATTGGACCTACAGTGAGAATGAACCAGTGCCAGTTAAATTGATGTGCAGTGCCGCGGTATCGCCACTAGAGGGCAGCGTTGCCCATTGTACTGCTACATTTTTGAACGTTTGCAAGATTTGACATTTATTTTTTTAAACTTTGACCAGACAGCTGGTTCTTTTTTAGCGTTTATCGCTTTTTCTGGTCAAGCATGACCGACAGAAACAGGTTGAATGGGATATAGATCAGGGGAAGACACTCTGAGAAAATACGGCGAGTCCGGGAGTCGAACTCGTGTACCCCAGATCCGTGACGCCGCCGAGATACGCGGTGAGCTACTGGAGCTCCCCAAGATTTGACATTTTTAAGAGGAGTGTAGGCTACATATTGTAGCGTTCCGTCATGCAGGGAATACTGAGGAGAGTTTCCATTGGTGAAGGGTGCTTTATTTCAGCTGAAATAAGGGTATTTACAGGTTAATACCTCGCCCAGCTACATGCTTTCCCGCTAGCTTCACACAAACGTCAACATCCGGTCCGTCACTCTTATATCTCCCGGGGAAAACAGCACCGCCAGCTGCGTGTAGTCTTTTACCAACACAGTTGCAGTTCCGCGTTCGGGTTCCGCGATCTGATTGGCCACGCATTTAGTTCAGTTAGCTGGATGGCCACACCATCGTAAATAAATCCCACCTCGCTTCCTGAAATAATTCTCACAGTCTAGATCCCATTATACTATTCTGAATTATGTTTTTGTGCTTTGTTTTTCTAGAGGGGGCTTTTGAAATGTAAAAAATAATAGACCTAAAATGCTGATACTAAATTTACTTTACAAGTCCTAAATAATGCACGTTATATATACGCCGCTCGCGAGGTGCGATATACACATTATGTGGCTATTTTAATAACGGGATTCATAAGAAATATGATGTTGACATGCTGGGATTCATAAGAAATATGAATGAATGAATGAATGAATGAATGAATGAATGACTTTATTTGACAATATAAAAAATAAACATGTGACAGAAGAGCACAGTCAGGATATACTGCCAAGGATGAAACACAAAAAAGCTCAGAGCTTATTTCCATTGTGGTCCTTGTAGGGGGGTGGGGGAGTGTGATGCTTAATAAATGCATCATACAAAACGTGACATCACAACACATCACATATAATTTAACATTTATATACATAACAGACTCATACAACATGCAAGGGTGCCTTAAGCTAAGTGTCTAGGTCAAGTATAGTCCCTTTTGAGCCATGTCTTCAGGCTGGACTTGAATCTAACGGCATTGTCTATGATTTTCAGTTCACTGGGCAGACTGTTCCAATAGATAGCTGCTGAATATAAAAATGACTCTTTCCCCATACAGCTCCTGAATCTGACTGGCACAAAGTCAGTTGAGCTGCGCCTAGTTTGGTATGCATGGGTGTCTCTGATTCGGTTGAAGTAGTTGTTAAAGTACACTGGCACTACCCCGTGCACTATTCTGTGAACTAGGCACATCCCTGTCTTAGTTCCACCTTAAGCCATCTCATGATCTCAAAGTGTGATGGATCAAGGTGGGTTCGGGCAGGTAGCCTTAGTATTACCCTGATTAGCTTGTTTTGTGATGTCTGTAGTTTTATTTTCTGACTTTTGGGGGCACTGTTGTACCAGGAGCAACACGCATAGTCATAGTGACACTGTATGAGAGCTCCAGCAAGAATCTTCATCGCTGACTGATCTAAAAAATGAGAGATTCTGGCTAGGTATCTAGTCCTGTTATTTTTTTATTTTTTTTTAAATCTTTTTCCCCCTCCATTTTCCTCCGATTTTTCTCCCATCCCAATGTTAGTCGTATGCCAATTCCCAATCCCCTTCCTGGTCGCTGCGCACTTACCCCCCACAGTCAGATCATCTGGGAGAGTGGAGGCTACCACGTGCTTCCTCCGACACACGTCCAGCCAATCACCGCTTCTTTTCACCTGGCAGCGCGGATCCTCCCTGAGAGGGCGTAGCGTGTGGAAGGATCACACTATCCCCCTCAGGTCCCATCCGCGCTTAGCAGGCGCCCCGACCTAACTGTAGGAGTCGCTGTTTACAACGACCCGGACCCACCCCGCCAGCTTCTCCCACCCTCTAATACAGCCAATTGTATTAGTGTGAACGGCAAGCCAAGCTGGTGACAACCCCGGAGCTGTGAGCTGGATTCGAACAGGCGAATGCTAGCGTCTCCGGGGTTGGTGACGAACAGCAATCTCCGCTACGCCACCTAACCGCCCTATCTAGTCCTGTTATTGATCTTTGTAAGTGCTTGGTGAGCCATGCTTTCCCCTGATAAGCTGTTTTCCAGGACGCAACCAAGATATTTCACAGATGTTTTGTCTGTGAGAACAGTATCTCCTATTCTAATGTTAAAACCTGGCGATTTTCTGAGCCTGACCTTTGACCCGAATAGAATGGACTCAGTCTTCCCCACGTGGAGGGACAGCTTGTTGTGGCCTAGCCAGTCGCTAACCTTCTCTAGTTCTGCACTCAATGTCTGCTCAACCACTTGTTTGTCTTTGTGTGACACTAGTAAGGCGGAGTCATCCGCATATAAAAAAAGGTCACATGAGCAAGCTGCTTTCAGGTCATTTATATACAGGAGAAAGAGGAGCGGACCCAAAACACTCCCTTGCGGGACCCCGCACTCTACTGTCCGAGGACTGGAGAGTACTCCGTTTATATCTACCACCTGTTGTCTCCCTGTTAGGTAGGATATGATGTTGACGTGCTGGGATTCATCATAAATATGATGTTGACGTGCTGGGATTCATCATAAATATGATGTTGACGTGCTGGGATTCATCATAAATATGATGTTGACCTGCTGGGATTCATCATAAATATGTTGTTGACCTGCTGGGATTCATCATAAATATGATGTTGACCTGCTGGGATTCATCATAAATATGTTGTTGACCTGCTGGGATTCATCATAAATATGATGTTGACCTGCTGGGATTCATCATAAATATGATGTTGACCTGCTGGGATTCATCATAAATATGTTGTTGACCTGCTGGGATTCATCATAAATATGATGTTGACCTGCTGGGATTCATCATAAATATGTTGTTGACCTGCTGGGATTCATATAAATATGATGTTGACGTGCTGGGATTCATCATAAATATGATGTTGACCTGCTGGGATTCATATAAATATGATGTTGACGTGCTGGGATTCATCATAAATATGATGTTGACCTGCTGGGATTCATATAAATATGATGTTGACGTGCTGGGATTCATATAAATATGATGTTGACCTGCTGGGATTCATATAAATATGATGTTGACCTGCCACATGTCTTCCCCTCTTCTCCTCCCGTTTCTCCCTCTCTCCTCTGTCGATCCTGCGTGGCCAGAAAAAGCGAATAAAGATAATTAAAAGAAATTATAATATGATGTTGACGTGCTGGGATTCATCAGAAATATGATGTTGACGTGACATGACATAATCTAATCTAATTTACCATGTGGTCACATGATGCATTTCCAATTTTACGAGTTGACGAATACCAACCAAACGCATTATCAGGTGATAATGACAAGGTTGACAAATACAATGACAAATACACAACGGAGAGGAGTGTGCTGTTGTTCACTGCAGCACTGGATGCAGGGCTGCCTTGTTGCATCTCACTGAGGAATACACTGAAACCTGAGGAACAGCAAAGTGCAGTGGTGAAAGCTGGCATGGAGTTTATTGAATGAATGAATGAATGAAAACTTTATTAACAGATTGCAGAATGGGTACAGTGCAGTACAGCTCAATACATACAATTGTTAAGGGGATGCAGACCAGAGAAAGACTTTCGTCTTGTTTCCACCAGGGTCCCCCATTTCCAATTCATCGTAACATATATGACATACATGACATACAGATAGACAGTACTGCTACATCTATACATTTATGACATACCAGATTTGCAATTACAGTACTGTATTTGTGATACAAAAAGAGTCCAGAAAGAAAAGAGTATATACATTAGGCGTAGAAACTGTACATTGGATTGGGTAGGTGGGGGTGGGACTGTACATTGGAGGTGGTTGGGGGGGGGGGGGGGGGGGGGGGGGTAGGCGGGGGTTGTGTTCGGACATTTACAGGGGCCAGTTTCGAGTTGCAGTCTCCCTTAGGTGTTTTTTGAGAGTGTTTTTGAAAGTGGGTAGTGATTCACATTCCTTTACAGCTTTGGGTAGGGCGTTCCACATTGATGTGGCATAATTGCGAAACGTGTTTAGTCCCTTGTTTGAGCCGAATCTGGGTTTAACATGATTTGTGGAGCTCCCTCTGGTGTTGTGATCGTGGTATTCACTGACCTTTGGGAAGTATTTAGTCATGTACATGGGTACCTTGGTCGTGTAGTGTATCTTGTAGACCAGGCCCATTGCAAGTTGCTGTACTCTGTCGTCTACTCTAAGCCATCCTAGGTTGTCAAAGTGGGCAGGGGTGAGGTGGGTTCTAGGAGTAAGGTCAAGCAGTAGTCTGACCAGTTTGTTTTGAGATGTTTGTAATTTTGTTTTTAGCGCCTTTGAGGTGCTTTGGTACCATGAGGTGCAAGCATAGTCGTAGTACCCTTGAATGAGTGCTCCTGCTAGAGTCTTCAGGGTATTCTTGTTTACCAGTGAGGAGATCCGGTACAAGAAACGAGTTCGTTGGTTGACTTTTTTTTTGTACATTTCAATACATTTGTACATTTGTACATTCCAATTGTACATTTACATTTACATTTAGTCATTTAGCTGACGCTTTTATCCAAAGCGACTTACAAGTTCTGTACGACAAGACAGCAAGAAGGGTACAACTCTATCAGCTGAGTAACAATGTTCATCAAGTGTTGCGTTGTCAATTGTCAATTGTAGACACAGGCCACAGTATTGTGCAGTACCTAACACAACCAGCGTGAGGCAGCAATACGCCGACGGGCGTCTAGACTGCCGGAAAGCCAAAGAAGAAGAACGCACCATCACCGGTTCGGCGCCACTTCAGATCATTTGAACGTAAACACCAGAGATAAAACATTTCTCTTCTCTTTTCAGAAAACAAATTAAGATCAACTTATTCTTCAGATCAACCGTCTCATTCATCAAGAGTGTAAGTTATCCAACCGTCTTTGTCCCGGTGGGTTAAACTTGACGCACCGTTAGCTTTAGCTCCAGTAACGTTAGGTTTGATTGATTGATTGATTGAAAACTTTATTAACAGATTGCAGAATGGGTACAGTACAGCCCAATACATACAATTGTTAAGGGGATGCAGACCAGAGAAAGAGAATAACATCATGTTGTCTAGTGTTCCTTGTATCTAGAGCTGTCAGTCAACTAGAGACAGCATGTTGTCTAGTGTTAGTCCTTGTATCTAGAGCTCAGTCAACTAGAGACAGCATGTTGTCTAGTGTTAGTCCTTGTATCTAGAGCTGTCAGTCAACTAGAGACAGCATGTTGTCTAGTGTTAGTCCTTGTATCTAGAGCTCAGTCAACTAGAGAATGACATGTTGTCTAGTGTTAGTCCTCCTTGTATCTAGAGCTCAGTCAACTAGAGAATGACAGCATGTTGTCTAGTGTTAGTCCTTGTATCCAGAGCTCAGTCAGTCAACTAGAGAATAACAGCATGTTGTCTAGTGTTAGTCCTTGTATCTAGAGCTCAGTCAACTAGACTCGAGACAGCATGTTGTCTAGTGTTAGTCCTTGTATCTAGAGCTCAGTCAACTAGAGACAGCATGTTGTCTAGTGTTAGTCCTTGTATCTAGAGCTCAGTCAACTAGAGACAGCATGTTGTCTGGTGTTAGTCCTTGTATCTAGAGCTCAGTCAGTCAACTAGAGAATGGCAGCATGACTGCATTTCTATTTCTACCCATTTGTGTTTGTTAGGATCACTGACTGGGCTTTTAAACTGTGTTCACATTCCACATTGAAAACATGGGACAGCTAATTTCATGCTGTAACCGTTAGTTCCAATGCTTAACAGCTGTTGGGGAACCTGAGGGGCAAATGTTCAAACCTTTTTCCACGATAGGACAGAAAAATAACACAGCCATTGTAGTCAATCTCAAATCCCTTTTCAAATTCTTCACTTTGTTTCTTAACCACTCCAAAAATGTACCTACATAAGCATTATAAATCGTGTATAGAAATAATAATAATTATCCAACATAATTTTTGAAAATCAGTTGTTTTCAGATAAGGACATTTAGTCATGAGAACTTTATGAAAACCTCTATACTGTAGAGTCAATCTCTAGTCTCTACTGTAGTTGAGGAGAGAGCAGAGAGACCATCTATCAGTCTATACTGTAGTTGAGGAGACACATCTGTGATATATATGACATATAGACTCACCTGAAAAGACAGCAGGTGTCGATTGCAGAAATCCTGATTTTCTAACGGCATTGATTGATTGATTGATTGATTTAAAACTTTATTAACAGATTGCAGAATAGGTACAATACAGTACGGCTCAATAGCCTCGCCGACAAGTTAAATGCATAATCTATAGGTTAATTTTAAATCCCTCATTACCCCAATCAATCAGATTATATTTCTTTAAATGTGCCTGCTGGCAGTAGGCTTAATGGAATGAATAATCGAATGAGATCTATTGCTAGCGAAAATAATTAGTTCAACTCTTTCAAAATAAGTAGATACAAACAAGCCCAAAGAGTATCTAATTGATACGAAATAATAGATACTTATGAGGAATTATTCTGTACTGTATGCGCTCGGCTTAGGTATCATGTACTTTATATATAAATACATGGTTCCCAAAATGTTCAAGGCGCGACCCCCGAAATAACGTGTCAGAGAGGCTTGGAGGGAGGCTATACAGTTTCACTATTAATCAGGTTTTAATCTGTTTCGGACATCATCCATACATGCATTGAATTGATTAACCTTTGGTTTATACCAGTGATACCTCATGTTCATCATCAGATAACAGTGCTTGAACAGATAAATGCATTTTCTCAAATTAATTCATAAAAACGTCAAAGGCTCATTCAATTTCTCAAATCCGTCAAACAGCGCATCTCATCAGAAATTTTAATCCCAGTTACAATAGCACAATAACGTGTGAGTGACAGTGATACAATTCAACAATCCACAGATTCAGATTCCTCGTAATTAATATCCACAGTCCACGCATAAAGACGCTTCAATTTATGCTTGAATGAAACACAATCCGGGCGCTCCGTTAAGCAAATACATCAACAGCGAAGAATATGAAACTAATCCGAGCCAAATGAAACGTCCGATAGGTTTCATTCATTAAAAATATCCCTGTGGGATTCACATTTGCAATGCTCCGTTATTAAAATAACCACATAGTGTGTCGCGACGCGCGAGCGTCGTATCCGTATAACTATGACGTGCATTATTTAGGACAAAGTAAATCCAAATATGATTTATTATCAGCATTTTAGGTATATTATTTTACATTTCAAAAGCCCCCTCTAGAAAAACGAAGCACAAAAACATAATTCAGAATGGTATAATGGGATCTAGAGTCTAGACTGAGAATTATTTCAGGAAGGGAGCTGGCATTTCTTTGCGGGGGCGTGGCCATGGTTTATCCAGCTAACTGAACTAAACCCTGCCCTCGACCAGGCTAAAACTTTTTGATTTGTTGCCATAGTGATTTAGACAATCTGACGTCGGGGAACGGAAAGGTCTGGCTTAAGTCAAGCTATCCTGAAAATTATCCCGCTAACTCAGTTAGCCAGGTACGAGGAACAGGGCCCTGGTAGCTCTGTGATGTAGGGTGTTTATAGACTATATTCAGACCTGGTAGCTCTGTGATGTAGGGTGTTTATAGACTATATTCAGACCTGGCTGGTAGCTCTGTGATGTAGGGTGTTTATAGACTATATTCAGACCTGGTAGCTCTGTGATGTAGGGTGTTTATGTTTATAGACTATATTCAGACCTGGTGGTAGCTCTGTGATGTCGGGTGTTTCTAGACTATATTCAGACCTGGTGGTAGCTCTGTGATGTCGGGTGTTTCTAGACTATATTCAGACCAGGCAGCTCTGTGATGTACGGTGTTTCTAGACTATATTCAGACCTGGTGGTAGCTCTGTGATGTCGGGTGTTTCTAGACTATATTCAGACCAGGCAGCTCTGTGATGTACGGTGTTTCTAGACTATTCAGACCTGGTAGCTCTGTGATGTAGGGTGTTTCTAGACTATATTCAGACCTAGTAGCTCTGTGATGTCGGGTGTTTCTAGACTATATTCAGACCAGGCAGCTCTGTGATGTCGGGTGTTTCTAGACTATATTCAGACCAGGCAGCTCTGTGATGTCGGGTGTTTCTAGACTATATTCAGACCTGGTAGCTCTGTGATGTCGGGTGTTTATGTGACGTCTCCTTCAGGAACATGAGTGACTCTGATCTGCTGGACTTCAGCCAACACATCAACAACAAGATCTCAAACCTACGACACATCCTGGAGCTCAGAACACTAGGTATGACATCACATCCTCTCCTGAGGTATTTGTATTTTTATATATGCCAGAGCAGAGAGCATGCTAGAACGACTGGGTTTCAATACACATAGTATTTAAAATGATGGTCTTGTTCAGGATAAGGTTTTTACATGCCTCAGTATCACATATATCATATTCCGGTTCCTTATAGTAAGGATCCTGGCTGTTGTACACAGGATATAATGTTTTTATGAGTTTATATGAATGAATAAATGATTTTGACACCAGTTGGTTCTCTAACGGCTGTTGTGTCTATCAGTTAAAGACCCAGAGAAGGTCCAGGTCCTGAGGAGACTGGGACGAGATGTCCACGAGATCGACGGTCTCCTGGACCAGCTGGAGAAATGTGTGGACCGACAGAGAGCCGCGCTGAACCGACTCCAGGTACAAGTGTAGCCGGGCTCGTATTGCCATCTCTGCGTTGTGTTAAAGTTCAACCCCTGTCAAGGGATTGCCTCGAGTGATTCTCGAACCCGGGTCTGCCGCACCGCGGGCGACATCGCAGACCACTGTAGAGGTGAATTCACATGTCTGCACTCTGCATACCTTTTATTTCATGTACCAAGGTCTAATGACCACATAGAATAGAAACTGAAGCAGGCTGCACATGAACAAAAACAACCCCCTCAGTAGATGCTTTTAAAGCACGGTCCCGGCAGGAAACAACACAAACGCGCTTTCAAAAGGTAAATTATATTAGCTGTAGGAGGAATTCAAACCTCCACTGAATTAGGATGAGGAAAGAGGGGAAATAATCCCACAAACATATAACAAATAGGGAAAAGGGTAGTTGGAGAACACACAAGCAAATATAATAAAGTAAGGCACAAGAGCCAACACAAAGCCCTAGTGACCTAGTGTCACAGGACACAACCACAAGCCCTGCGGTTGGCAGTCTGGGAATCCCCCAGCAAATGTACACAACGTGCACACACAATATAGTTCCACACAAGCAGTGGCAAAAAGGCAGAAGGCCCAATACATAGATATATATATTAATTCCACACAAGCAGTGGCAAAAAGGCAAGAGGCCACTATATATATATATATATATACTCACCTGGTAGCTACACAAATACAATGCCTACCAGGTAAGTGGTGTGAACAACAAGAACACACAATGAAACAGTCCCACACAACAGTGGAAACAAAGGCAGTATTATAATAATTATTCCACACAAGCAGTGGTAAACAATGGCAACCTCCAACTCTATGGTCACTGGCAAATGACTCCATGAGGCGCCCAGACGTGTGTGTGCTGTCAGGCATTTGTCCACCCGTCCCTCTCGAGGTGATTGCCATCAGCTGTCATTCATTAGGCAATCAGCACTCTTCAGTGTAGGGACGGGCGGCACCTGACAGAGAAAAAGAGACAGCATTAGCTATCATGCACACACACACACACATCACATCCAAAACATAACATATTTACATATACTTACTAACCTGATGTTCAGATGGTGTCATAAATACAGTAATAATGGTAATGATCAACCCACGTACCCATGTACGTCACACCTCCCCCCATAAGAGCGAACCTGCAGGGTTAGCAAAACATTATTACTCATTACCCAACATGAGATTAGTACCACATACCAGGGAGAACAGAAACAACAACAAAAAAACTCCCTCCACAAAATCACCCACCAAATGGGCCACATCAGCACCACACAGGCCCCGCTCTGGGCCCACACGGTCGACCACCACCTCACCCAAAACACACACAATGCCCTTAGGCACATCACCCAACACCAGACGCACCAGCCGTCGGAACGTGGCCGGTGCAATCCCTATCCCGAAGGCCATGACGGGCCCATCCTGGACAACGGGAACGACTCAGGCACCGTTATTACGTTCACCCTCCTGTAGTACAGAAAACGGAGAGACACATTAGCATTGGGAGCCAGAAGGCAAGGAGAGCCCCAGGGACCATGGCTCAGCTAGCCCCTTGTCCAGGGTGCACAGAGCCTCCCCTCTCACTACCTCCCTCATCGCCACCGGACACTGATATGTGTATTGCTTAAAGGGAGTTTGCACCCCCAACACGAACACCGTGCTCCAGGATGGTCGTTCTGGAAAACACAGACAACATAACAATTGAAACATGCACAACATGTACAACGACATATGTACAATAGACGCGCAGTGACGTCACCCACATGCAGCGGGTCCATTAGGCCATTAGGGTCTAATCCCTACCCAAAATATTATGCTGGGAATCCTGAAAAGCATACATAATCCAAATCCCAGCCCGCCGATGCAGCAAACACCAGCGCACTATATTGAGTCAAATTTCAAAAAGGAAAATGGACACAGTACTTCCCCAAGGCATACAAACAAAGTAACCTAGAAGCCGCACCGGGCCGTCCCTGGGCATAACCACAGGATCACCGGAGGCCATATGTCACCTCATCTTGGCAAACAAGCCTGCATGACGAAAGCCAGAGTTCATCAAATCGTGAAAACTGTATGTAGTACATATACTGGCTACTGTATGCACACTGTTTTCAAAACATGGTGAGATCTAACCCACAAATAATCATAAGTGCCATAAGACACAATCAAGCCCACCTGGATAAACAAAAACACCACTCCAACCATGTAGCTCACAGGGTAGGATGAACACCACTTTAACCCTAATGCTTAGAGTGTAGGATGAATCACCACTCTAACCATATAGCTCACAGTGTAGGATGAATCTAAAGTGGCCAACAATATATATTTGGTCCACGCAGGCCGGTAGAGCTCTTTACATTGCTGTCAGTACTGCAACTTGCGATTCAAGTTGTAAACGGTCTTTCTCAGCAATGAAGCACATCACATCCAAAACCAACAATGCACATCTCACATAAGTAGCGCCCGACACTCTTCTCTCCACTTCATAGGATCCTATATCCTCATGTTCCCCCGGACAGAAGCGAGGGCTCCCTAGCCAACGAGAACGCACAGTGCCCCCTACTCTGGGAGACAAAATCAAACACACCTGAATTAGAAGAACCAGACGGCATCTTCTATTCGAGCATTTCTAATGGACCACGCACCCCGTGACCACACCAGCTTTGCAGGGCTAAACACAATTTTTACTCCTGTTTAGCATCCCTAATAACAAACAGAACAAATGGCACAGCCCCACCCCAACCACAACCTGCACCAACACAGTATTTGGCATATGGTAGACTGGTAGTGTTCTCAGTTCAGGAACAGAAAATGTAGCCACACATAAAATTCCCCATGGTGTGTAGAACTCTAGAGAATAACATGTTTGCAAATAGTTTGGACTATTGGAAATACTTCTTAAACTGTTTTGTGTTGCCCTTTAAGGGTCTACACGTGGATTACCGAATGTTGTGAAAAAAAACAACAACAAACTTTACTTTGATAGGCCGCTCCACCGATACCAACCTGTCAACAGGAGACAACAAACTGGAAACATTTCCTAAAAAATCATCTCATCGCGCGTAACAGGACAGCAAACAGGGAAACAAAAATCAGCACATTTCCCTGGCACCATCACAGCGCCCATCTCCCTTCAAAATGGCGTCACAAAAATAACATGGTCAGGATCCAAAATGGTGTCTGTAAAAATAACATCAACAGGACCCAAAATGGTGTCACTCAAATTAGAACCTTGGTAACGGCCGGAACAATAATTTTCCTCAGAGGTATCGCCTCTGGGAAACTGGTGGAACCACACATAATTGTCAACATGTATTGATTTTCTGCTCTCGTTTTAGGCAGATGACAGATACATGTTCAAAAGGTTCCCCCATGTCCGGAATGGAGCGCAGGGGAGCCGGATGCACCCCCTGATTTGGCGTCCCCACTATTACAAGTTTTAGCAATACCTAAATGGCCAGACCACACATGGTCATGTGCCAACATTTACATGTGATGTCCACATATCATTGGCAACACAATTTGACGCTTTGTATTCCAGTCCTCTCCACACCTCAAATCTGCAACACCCGGTCTAGGTGTGCAACACCCCCTCCTCTATCACAAAAGTCTGTTTCCTACTAGCAGTAGCACTGGCCACTGCCGCAAAACAACTTGATAGGGAGTAATCACTGTGCTGAGCAGTGATCAATGCTTGACGAGTCAGTGGTAGTGATACGTCAGCAAATTTGGGAATTACCAGCTTCCCCTGAACGCTACTTACAGCAACCTCTTCCATCTCTCCAATAGATGGCCCCCTGTCCTCAGCGAGAGCCTCGCCACCGACAGAGTCACTCAACGTCAAAGCTTGAGTTCGCATCCTTTCCTGTGCCTTGGTGACAACACAAGTAGAAAAAACATTGGGGTGATTATTAATCAATTCATCACAACACAAGTCAGTCAATGGAGCGTTTTCAACCTCCAACACAGGGATCACACTCTCCCCAGCAATATCGTTCCCCATGATAAACTCAACGCCCTCCACAGGGAAACATGGGCGAACGGCGACAGGAAAACAACCTGTGATCAGATCTGACTGTACATGCACCTTATGCAACGGCATGCGCATACACCCCATTTCAATACCTCTCACCATCGCACTAGACTGACAGTAAGAGTTTTCATTCAGCGGTAAGACATCAGCCAGGATGAATGACTGAGAACCACCTGTATCACGGAGTATTCTCACCTTCCGTTGGTCACAGACGTCACCCGACAGTGACACACAACCATCAAACAGAAAGGGTTTAAAACAGCCATCACTTTCTTTCTCCAGAGAGCTATTCTGGTCAGAACACGACACTGTACCAATCAACCCCACACCTTTTGGTTTCTGGGCTGACCCTTTCCTCTTCTGTCGCTTCCTCAGCGTATGACATCCTTTTACCGTATGGCCTGTCTTTTTACAATAATTACACACCACCGGTCTTTTAGACGGCGGTGAGCGTGGCTGGAATGCTGACTCACAAGGAGTGAATGAGCCACCTCCAACACAAAAATCAGGACGCACAAAACCATGTATGTGTGACCATTCAAACTCATCTGCCAAAATCGCAGCCTGTCGGAGTGTTGACACCCTCTGCTCATTTAAATAGTTCACAGTTCGGTCTGGCAGATAGGCTTTGAACTGCTCAACAAGCATTAATTCACTCAATGATGCAAAGTCTGCTACTTCACACGCAGAACACCACCGAGCAAAATTAAGTCTCTCCTCCCGGGAGAAATCAACATGGGACTGGGAAGGAGATTTACGGCGGTTGCGAAAATGCTGCCTGTATGCTTCTGGCGCCTCTCTTCCAGTCTGATGGTCTCGCGCTCGTTCTGTTGTTGTGCTTGGAGACGTTCTCTTTGTAGTGCAGAATGTTCGCGCTCACTCTGTTGTTGCGCTTGGCGGCGCTCTCGTTCCGCTGCAGAGTGTTCGCGCTCACTAAGTGCTTGCGCCTGGAGGCGCTCTCGTTCCGCTGCAGAGTGTTCGCGCTCACTAAGGGCTTGTGCTTGGAGTTGGTCGCGCTCACCCTGGAGTCGGTCTCTTTCGGTTGAAGCTGTCAGCGTGGCGATCAAGGCTTGCGCCAGTCTCTGGTCAGCCTCGCTGGGGGATGACACTGGAGGAGGTGATCGGGCGCTGACAGGGCTTGGGGGAGACCTGTCCTCCTGGCGCGCTCCGAGGTCTATCTCTTGAGCGCGGTACTCTTCTCGTGGTTGCGTGCCGAGGGCTGTCTCGGGTACGCGCTCTTGGGTTGGTTGTGCACCGGGGTCTATCCCTGGAGCGCTTTCTTTATCCTGGAGCGCTCCGGGGTCTATCCCGGTGACGCTGTCTGGAGGTATAGTCACGTCATGTCCCGCTTGGTCCCCCCCGTGAGCTAAGTCAATAGGAGTGGGCATGCTTAAACTATCCGTTTTATCCGTATTTAACGTCCGTTTAGATAAGCTAGGGGGTAAAACGAAAGCGAAGTCCTCTAGATATGGAGGTGGCTGACGTTTGCGCTGCAGGCGTTCTAGCTTAGGGGAGCCGCTTGGAGAGTGTTCACCGCTGGCCATGTCAATATTAATATTATATTAAATATTACACTGATACCCTCCGGCTCGAAGGATCAATTGTAACTGAGGGGTTACAAAACCCTGACTGTATTAAAGATTGTGATAGATTAAACCACTGCTAGTTATGTACTTTAATTACTGGCCAGACAGTACATCGAATATAGATGGTGAACACTCACAAGAACACGGCATTGTCAAAGAAATAGTATTTGAGGGTATTTTATTATAATGCAACATTAGGTTACAGAATGAGAATTAGGGTCGCGCTTGTATGGCGAAGAATATGCGTAAAGTCAGTCAATAGCATGAGTCACTAAGAATAGCAGGAATCCTACGATGGGTCTAAGTTGACACCACCTGTCGTATAATAGCAACTATATAAGGCAACACTGGTACCGCCTGGAGACAATGGGTTCCCTCCGGGGGTGTAAGGCCTGGAGGGTAGAGGAATGTTCGGATACTCAGTCTGATTCAATGAGGAATAAAGAGACTCCAGGTACAGGAGTCGGTCCTTATAAATCCCACGACCAGCAGCAAAGCAATAGTTGTAATCCAAATGCTCGATAGCACTGATGACAGCTAGCCAGCCTCTGTCCATGAGGCCAGCCCGAGTTGTAATCCTCACGAGGTTGAATCCCAAACGATAGTGGAAATCAAAGAGGCTCTTCTCCGGGTAACACGTTCCAAATCAATATAATCCAACCGGTAATGGTTCTGCAATCGCAGACGCTGGTTCTCCTGTGCACATGTCCAATGCTACACACGAACGAACTGTGGTTGCACGATATACAATAAATGAACGACTATTTACTTCACATTAGATTAGGTCGAACTTGACGTTACTGCATTAAACTCTGACACTTTACTATTCCCTTCGCACATGGTTCTCCACGCTCTGTTAGACGCACTGCTGCTCACTTCACTGTTACCGAACTTGTCACACTGCTGCTTTAGACGAACTGCTGCTGTGCGCACCTGCGCCAGCATATATACTTAAGTGGTTTTCTAGTCCCAAACCTAACCGCTTGGTCCTGAATCAATACACTGCCAAGGGCATGTCCCGACTTGCCCCAAACTCGCCCATTGCACCTGTCTGAGTGCGAGACTGCCTGGCGCCGCCGTCAGGGGGGCATTATTCATAAGGAAAGTGAATATTACTATGGTTTGAACGCAGGTAAAGGGATATTCCGTGTATATATAAATAATATACAATGTACATAAAACAATAAAGGTAGATTCTCAGTTTTAATCTGGCCCTTCACAACACTAGCCATCTATAAAACATCATGCTAAAACTGAAACAAATGTCCTACTCCCCTAAAGAAAGAAATACATAGCAAACATGACTCAGTTATCCAATAGTGCTGCTGCTTTTTATTTTGTTAAAATCTTTTAGTTAATAAGACTAAAAGACTACAATATATATGACTACAAGGGCCAGAAGCCGACTTCATGACGGCTTCCTGTCCTCTCATTCCATTTCCGGTTTTCCAATTAACGTTACATTTTTTTTTTCTTTTTTTTTTACTTTATTTTTTAGCGTTTATCGCTTTCCTGGTCAAGCATGACCGACAGTTGCAGGGTGAAACGGGAGAGAGAGCAGGGGGAGACATTCAGCAAATGACGGCGGTTCCGGGAATCGAACTCGGAGTCAACCAGATCCGCGACGCAGCACGGAGTCCCGCGCGAGCGCGGTAACATGGTGTGCTACTGGAGCACCCCCTAACGTTACATTTTCAACAACAGATTGCTGCTAATTAAACACTTCATGGAAACGGAGTAATGTTAACGTTATGTCGAGTTCATACGTGTAGTGTAGTATGAACTCGACATAACGTTAACATTACTCCGTGTCCACTGTTGCTGCCACTGTTGCGTCGCAGATGGATGGTACACTCTGTTAGCTCCATAGCTAATCCGCTCATAGACTAACTTACCGATTGCAGTACCGTTAACGTCGGAGCTTACTCCTGGGTTTCAGGGGGCATCCCTAGCACCGAGCCACCGCCTCTCTGTCTCTGGCTAGGTGTGTGCGCTTGCGTGCGTGTATGTGCGTGTAAATGACATAATTTGGGCAAGTGTGTGTGTGACTGACTTTTTTTTTTCCTGTGAGAGGGAGAGGAAAGCATTTAGCACTGCGCTTGTAAGTCTCATCTCAGCCGTGGCGGCCTCTAACGCGAGGGCAAAACATCACGATATCCACGATACGTTTAAAAAGTGTATTGTTAATGAACTGTACCCGATATTTATATAATATCGTCATATCGCCCAGCCCTAGTTAAGAGCATAACTCACAACAACGGTTTACAACAGTCAAGTGTGCAGCACGGAAATATGGATATATAATAATACAACTTACCAAATGAAAAGACGCAACCTACCTGACACGCTCCAATCGACAAGTCCACATGTCACATGCCCATGTCATGTACCAACAAGGAACTATACAATTGTGCAAACTAGCGAGCTCCCATGTCACAAGGACATGAAAGACCGGCATAGAGCCCCCATGTCATGTACCAAGGTCTAATGACCACATAGAATAGAAACTGAAGCAGGCTGCACATGAACAAAAACAACCCCCTCAGTAGATGCTTTTAAAGCACGGTCCCGGCAGATAGGAAACAACACAAACGCGCTTTCAAAAGGTAAATTATATTTATTAGTTGTGGCAGGAATTCAAACCTCCACTGAATTAGGATGAGGAAAGAGGGGAAATAATCCCACAAACATCTAACAAATAGGGAAAAGGGTAGTTGGAGAACACACAAGCAAATATAATAAAGTAAGGCACAAGAGCCAACACAAAGCCCTAGTGACCTAGTGTCACAGGACACAACCACAAGCCCTGCGGTTGGCAGTCTGGGAATCCCCCAGCAAATGTACACAACGTGCACACACAATATAGTTCCACACAAGCAGTGGCAAAAAGGCAGAAGGCCCAATACATAGATATATATATTAATTCCACACAAGCAGTGGCAAAAAGGCAAGAGGCCACAATATATATATATATATATATATATATATATATATATATATATATATATATATATATATATATATATATATATATATATATACTCACCTGGTAGCTGCACCAACACAAATACAATGCCTACCAGGTAAGTGGTGTGAACAACAAGAACACACAATGAAACAGTCCCACACAACAGTGGAAACAAAGGCAGTATTATAATAATTATTCCACACAAGCAGTGGTAAACAATGGCAACCTCCAACTCTATGGTCACTGGCAAATGACTCCATGAGGCGCCCAGACGTGTGTGTGCTGTCAGGCATTTGTCCACCCGTCCCTCTCGAGGTGATTGCCATCAGCTGTCATTCATTAGGCAATCAGCACTCTTCAGTGTAGGGACGGGCGGCACCTGACAGAGAAAAAGAGACAGCATTAGCTATCATGCACACACACACACACCACATCCAAAACATAACATATTTACATATACTTACTAACCTGATGTTCAGATGGTGTCATAAATACAGTAATAATGGTAATGACCAACCCACGTACCCATGTACGTCACAGTGGATGAGTTTACTTGCAGTACTGCTACGTGCCACAGTCATTTCACAACACTTGAACACCATTTCACTCGCATTTGCCCCTAAAAATGGATTTGTGCAAACCGGAAAAATTATTTAGGAGCACAGTGTGCGAGTAATAGTTTTGCGTAGTGGGCGTGTCAACGCGCAATTGTCATTTCATAATAGACAGAGAGCAGCGCGGACCAGCTCTGTAACAACTCATCTCCCAACACGCTCTAGTCTCCTGTCTTGTTATTTCACGCAAACATCACACTGTTTCTATGTGCAACGAAAACTCTGCGAGCAACGGGTCCAATGGTCTAACATGCTTTGCATCCTCGGCTTCCTAAATACCTATATTATTTAATTATAATGAATTAAAGCATTGTATAAAGAATATTCCATGTTCTGTCATCTAATAATATATTCCATTACCTTTCCTATCTGTATCGAAGTCAAAATGTTGGTATTGTGACAACACTACAACATACAAAAGCAGCTTGACAACCGATATCTTTTGCGTCTAGTAGGCATGGGCCAATGTGTGATTTTGGTGGTATGGTATGTGCTATTTGCACAGATGTTTGTTCCTTAGTATGCACACGCACAGTATAATATGCATGTAATAAATAGTTTGTTAATAAACTCTGTTACTTGAAAAATTTTCACTGTGCTCCTAAATGTGTGCTCCTTGGGACAAAGGTTAGCGTGGAGCCCTGCAGTGACGTCATGGAGATGTGGTGTTTTTCAGGAATTCGAGCGCTCTGTACAGCAGGATGTCCAAGATGGCCGACACCTGATGGACAACCTGCCCTCTCACCTCCCCTGCAAACAGGAGGCAGCAGGGTAAGGTGTTCTAATCTTTTTTTAGTGCTCTGAGACCCACAGACATCATGATATTAAAGCAAGAGCTGGAGACGCGTTCAACCTCCATCCCGTTGATGGTGCGTGCCAGCTCTGGTCTTCCTGAAGTCCACCATGAGCTCCTTGGTTTTCCTGCTGTTGAGTGACAGGTGGTTGTGGGCGCGTCACGCCGCCAGGTGCTGGACCTCCTCCCTGTTGAGTGACAGGTGGTTGTCGGCACCTTGGGGGCCTGGGTTAGAGGCTGGAGGCCTGGGTTAGAGACTGGAGGCCTGGGTTAGAGGCTGGAGGCCTGGGTTAGAGACTGGAGGCCTGGGTTAGAGGCTGGAGGCCTGGGTTAGAGACTGGAGGCCTGGGTTAGAGGCTGGAGGCCTGGGTTAGAGACTGGAGGCCTGGGTTAGAGACTGGAGGCCTGGGTTAGAGACTGGAGGCCTGGGTTAGAGACTGGAGGCCTGGGTTAGAGGCTGGAGGCCTGGGTTAGAGGCTGGAGGCCTGGGTTAGAGACTGGAGGCCTGGGTTAGAGGCTGGAGGCCTGGGTTAGAGACTGGAGGCCTGGGTTAGAGACTGGAGGCCTGGGTTAGAGGCTGGAGGCCTGGGTTAGAGACTGGAGACTGGAGGCCTGGGTTAGAGGCTGGAGGCCTGGGTTAGAGGCTGGAGGCCTGGGTTAGAGGCTGGAGGCTGGAGGCCTGGGTTAGAGACTGGAGGTCTGGGTTAGAGACTGGAGGCTGGAGGCCTGGGTTAGAGACTGGAGGTCTGGGTTAGAGGACTGGAGGCCTGGGTTAGAGACTGGAGGCCTGGGTTAGAGACTGGAGGCCTGGGTTAGAGGCTGGAGGCCTGGGTTAGAGACTGGAGGCCTGGGTTAGAGACTGGAGGCCTGGGTTAGAGGCTGGAGGCCTGGGTTAGAGACTGGAGGCCTGGGTTAGAGGCTGGAGGCCTGGGTTAGAGGCTGGAGGCCTGGGTTAGAGACTGGAGGCCTGGGTTAGAGGCTGGAGGCCTGGGTTAGAGACTGGAGGCTGGAGGCCTGGGTTAGAGACTGGAGGCCTGGGTTAGAGGCTGGAGGCCTGGGTTAGAGACTGGAGGCTGGAGGCCTGGGTTAGAGACTGGAGGCTGGAGGCCTGGGTTAGAGGCTGGAGGCCTGGGTTAGAGGCTGGAGGCCTGGGTGGGAGGCTGGAGGCCTGGGTGGGAGGCTGGAGGCCTGGGTGGGAGGCTGGAGGCCTGGGTGGGAGGCTGGAGGCCTGGGTTAGAGACTGGAGGCCTGGGTTAGAGGCTGGAGGCCTGGGTTAGAGGCTGGATGCCTGGGTTAGAGACTGGAGGCTTATATAAATACCTAAATAAGAATAAGCCATAAAATAAGGCAGGACTTCTTACCTGGTCGATGTTTGTGTCTGGAGTGGCCACTTGAATTTTCCCTCCTATTCGCTGCCATCTTGAACTTTTAATATTGTATGTTATACTCTTCTGACACCACCAGATGGCAGTATAAGTGTCCACATATGTAGCCATAAGACCCCAATTCAGCAGTGTACACAATTGTGGACATAAGAGCTAGAAAGTGCTGTCCATGGCACGCATGTGACCACTAAGCCTTAGGGAATAAATCAAATTGCACTTTTAATACTTGGTTGCAAATCCTTTGCAGTCGATGACAGGCTGAAGTGTGGAACCCATAGATATCACCAGATGCGGGGTCTCGTCCCTGGTGATGCTCTGCCAGGCCTCTTCAGTTCCTGCTTGTTCTTGGGGCCATTTTCAAATCAAATCAAATTTATTTGTAAGGCCCGACAACACACGTTAATGTCCCCATGGGCCGGACACGTCTTCTTTAATTAAACAAGTCAAGAAGAAACATCACAATAAGTCTTGGGGCATTTTCACCCTTCAGTTTTGTCTGCAGCAAGTGAAATGCACGCTCAATTGGATTCAGGTCAGGTGATTGACTTGGCCATTGCATAACATTCCACTTCTTTGCCTTAAAAAACATATTGTAATTCCTATACCGTTCACCTGATTTGGATGTAAATACTCTCAAATTAAAGGGGAAAGACTGCACTTAAAGCACATCTTGATTGTTTCATTTCAAATCCATTGTGGTGGTGTACAGAGCCAAAATGATGACATTTGTGTTGATGTCCAAATATTTATGAACCTGTAGCTCACTATGATGGTTACATTTCGCAATGAATCCATGGTTCACATGCGTGCCGCACCATGGGGGGCGACCCGAACGGGTCTCAACTAGGATCCGTTAAACACCCCTACTTCTCACGGTAGGCAAATTGGTATTTTGTCCAGTGAGGGTGATGGGCCTGATTTTGAACTGAGCCAGGACCAGCCCCTCAAACCACTTTGTGATGATGAGGGGCGAGTGCAACTGGGCGGAAGTCATTGAGGCTCACTTGCAGAGGAGTGTTTTGGCACTGGCACGACGGAGGGGGGCTTAAATATAATAGTAGATTCAAGATTCAAGATTGTTTATTGTCATGTGCACAGTTAAACGGACAGTTTGCCATACAATGAAAATCTTACTTTGCCAGTCCGCCCTTCACACAAAATCACACAATACTTAACTAAAACATATTTAAATACAAGCGAGTGCTAGAAAATAAGGTAAAAATAGATAAATATAATATATACAAGGCACAGTGAGTAACATTGCATGTTCCGATCAGTGTTTACAACATACATGGAGGTGACAGTGGGTCACAGCAGCAGTTAGAAAAGTGACTAACCAGGTGTTAATATTGTGTCCTCAGTGTGAGTGGTTCTGCTCAGACCCAGGTGGGAGCAGCTGCAGAACCAGGTCAGGAGAACTCCAGGAAGTCCAGCAAGAAGCCCATCGGACAGATCCTCTTCATCACCACGCAGGAGTTCGACTCCATCCCCCAGTCAGTACTGTCAACAACTATACATACTCAGTACTGTCAATAACGATACATACTCAGTAGTACTGTCAATAACTATACATACTCAGTACTGTCAATAACTATACATACTCAGTACTGTCAATAACTATACATACTCAGTACTGTCAATAACTATACATACTCAGCAGGGCTCCAGACTAACTTTTTACATTGGTTGCACCAGTGCGCCTAACTTTTTCATTTAGGTGCACCAGCAAACGGCGACAAAAATTTCCACTGCGCCTTTTGCCGCTGCAATAATACATTTTAAGCGTTACCTTTACCATTACCTTTTTTGTCAGTTTCCATACACATTAGTAATTTCTTACGATGTTATGTAAATTATTGTAAAAAATAACATTGTATTACAGTTAGCTCGCAAAGTCCAATCCTTCCCATTTTTATGTCTATTTTAACACATTCAGCTCAGCTCCAGTTAGAGCTGTCCCAAGCCTGTTTTTGGGATTCGAACATTCGCCAGGGTTTTTCGAACGGATGTTCGAACCATCATTTTTAATCATGCAAACAATTGGCTCCTAAATAGGGAGGTGTAGTCTGACGTCACTTTGGACCGCCTGCGAGATCCACCCGTATAGGGATTTATCTTTGGGAAAATGGATTATCGGCTATTGTAACAATTCTACCTCATGAACATTTGGAAAGCTTTTCATTTTTGCACAAAATGAGTTCCCTTCTATCACTAACATTATTTGTTAAGCATTTTTGGTTGAAATAAAATTCAGCGTTTTTTTTTTTACAATTAATTGCGAATATTTTCATGTTGAGCTATAGATTGTGGATGAATAAGCACAGAAAGGTACACCATACAAATGTTGATGCTTTATTTGTTTTAAACGAGACGATTTAGAAATGGGCAATGGGCAAATACATTGGGCCTCATTCAACAATACTCTCTTATTATTTTTCTTATATTCTTGCTTACCTGTCTGTTAAGAGAACAATAAAAAAAAAAGCCACCGCCACATTCATCAAGCCATTCTTAAAGTCCAAATCTGTTCTTACCCAGGTTTTTTGAATGGTGAATCTCACTCATTCTAAACTGGATGCGCGTTCTCGCGCAAGTTTCGTTTATTCGGATCCCCATTAGCCATTGCCACAGGCATAGGCTACTATTACTGGGGTCCACACAAATCAATACAATACAATAAAATCACTACAATACAATTAATACAATACAATACAATAAAACAATACAATACACCTCAATAACACATACAAATATTATATAATAAAATATCTAAGTTCACCAATCACACATACCCATCTACTCAATCATGTTTCAAGGCATATATGTTCACTTAAAGCACAACAATACATCTACTCAATCATGTTTCAAGCCATATATGTTCACTTAAAGCACAACAATACATCTCAATACAATATACAAATATATTAAACATCTAAGTTCAACAATCACACATACCCATCTTCTCAAGTCATTTGCATACAGAGACACCCCTCGCGGGCTCATTATAATACGAGAGCTGTGGGTCTGCATTGGATCCCCCGGCCGTATTCTATTCGCTTTGCGATGGATCAAAATTAGATAGGAATCAAATGTATTGTCATCATACAGCACCTATAGCTATATAGTGGAATATACTGTATTAATATAGTAATATAATAGTAGTTGGCTAGTTGCGCGCTTCTGGCCACCTCCCGCAGTGCGCGCATACACACGTACTGTATACAGTACGTGCAAAATGAATCGTTCCAGCAAAGTACTGTAGGCTTTGTCAATACTGAACGACTGTGCGTTGTCAAGAGCCAATCGCACAGGTTGCCACTCATCTGGCTCTGCAAATAGATCTAGAGTCTGAATATCTCCGCATAGCCTGATAACTGGCAGTGCGCATAGTGCATGCTCCAAGTCAAACTGGATGACACATTTCTCTCAAATCCATTCTGAGAACGGAACGCAGTGCCCGCGACGCGGGTCTTGATTGATTGATTGATTGAAAATTGTATTAACAGATTGCAGAATGGGTACAATACAATACGGCTCAATACAAACAATTGTTAAGGGAATGCAGACTGTTGTAGCTTGGACGCGTCTATGCCAAATACAACGCAGTTCGGTTTCCGGGTTCCTCTGATTGGCCACTAAGCCCACGTGACCGCACGCTAGCACGCCCCCCTTATCGCCCGCTGCCGTGCTGTGAAGCGGAAGAGCCAGCGAGGCGACGCGAGGCGGTGGTTTCAGCAGCAGCGGCCGTCTTCTTCCGAGGCGGCTCGTTCTTATTAATCCCTAATGTCATGTATGTTGTGTATGTCATAAATGTCGATATGAATTGAAAATGGGGGACCCTGATGTAAACCAGACGAAAGTCTTTCTCTGGTCTGCATCCCCTTAACAATTGTGTGTATTGCGCCGTACTGTATTGTACCCATTCTGCAATCTGTTAAATAAAGTTTTCATTCATTCATTTCTCCCCCACTACTCCCAAAAGTAACACTAAATAGATAAAGTACAACAACGCCAGACTCAAGAAACTGTGTTCCCTTTGGCGCAATACACACAATTGTTTTTTTTTATCCACTTTTTCTCCCATTTTCTATATTTTCTCCCATCCCAATTTCGTATCATCCAATTCAACCCTCCCCTGTCACGAACGCTGTTTCTTGCCTCCCACAAGCCGGCTGCAATGTGGACTAAGTCATACATAACACAAGTCCCCTCCGGTACTTGAGGTAACAGCAGTCGCATCTTTTCACCTGCGCAGCTCGATCTCTCAGTGGCGAGGAGTAACGCGTGGGAGGCTCACGCTGCCCCCGACACTTCCTGATTCTACTGCGCAGGCGCACCAACCGACCTGTAGGAGTCGCTGTCCACAACGCCCGATCCCCACCCATCAGTTTTCACCCCCTAATACGGCCAATGTGTATTAGGACTGGCAACATCACCTCCTGGTTTGGGAATAGCACTGCACAAGACCGAAGCAGACTACAAAGAGTGACACGTTCAGCCGAACGCACAATTGGAGGGGGGCTCCCCACCCTCCAGAACATTTACAACAAGCGTTGCAAGGGCAAGGCTAAGAGAATCATTAAAGACTCCAGTCACCCGAACAACTGCCTCTTTGAACTGCTGCGGTCAGGCAAGCGATACCGGAGTCTCAAGGCGAGCACAGAAAGACTCCGAAGAAGCTTCTATCCCCAGGCCATCAGACTGCTAAACGAACAATGAACACTACACAACAACAACCTCCAAACGCACATAGCACACACATCCACACGCACACACTCACTTTAAACAGACACACTGTAGCACCCACTCCCCACACTTTATATTTATTGATGAAGGATTGCACTACAACTCGTACACCTTACTGTAAATTGTACCTAAATTGTACCTCATCCCATTTCTGCTTTGCACTATATAGTACTGTACATTAGTACACTGCATAGTATTGTATATTATATGGTAACTCAGAACATTGTACATATGTCTATACCGAACACTGTGACCTCATTTCTTCTTCTAAATTACATGCTATACTATGTTATTTGATACTATCTTGTCTAGCACAGTCTCTGGAGCGTAACAGTAAGAAGCATTTTGTATGAAAGTATTCTGTACTTCTGTATGACAACTATTAAAGAAACTTGAAACTAGTATGAACGACCAGCTAAACTGAAAGCAATGTGGAGCGCTGGGCTCGAACAGGCGAGCCCAGCGTCTTCGCATTCGTGGCGAGCGCCTTGCCCACTACGCCACGTAGCCGCCCTAATATACACAATTGTTAAGGGGATGCAGACCAGAGAAAGACGTTTGTCTTGTTTACATCAGGGTCCCCCATTTTCAATTAATATCGACATTTATGACATACACAACATACATGACAGCTTTGGCTGTTTGTACGATGAAACAAAGAACTTCTAAGATATACATTAACTTGGATTTCAGTGATATTCAGCGGTTATGTCAGTGTTCTTAAAAGCTTGTAGTTGTGCATGTCATAAAAAAATAAACTCATCATTTGGGTATTTCTGAATGTTTTGGCATATGAGTCTATATAGGATGCATTTTTGTGTAATTGTTTGATCATAATACAGGACTAAGGAACATGGTATTTTTTTTATTTCAAATTATATATATAGGACTATGTATAAAGAAACCATTTCTTCTTTCAGAAAGGCTGATATAAAGCTAATGTTTTGTGTAATTGTTATACTCATTGAGGACCATTACATTTGTAGTATTAATCGTAGAATCATATCATATCAGTACCTTCAATAAAGAGTAGATCTGACTACTTTACTGAATTAACAATTACTGTGAATATCTCCAAACCACGCCCACAAACATTGAGTAACAATACCTTGGATGATGTAACTGATATGGATATTAGTCGCGCTACTGGAGAAAAAGACGCTGGTACCATTGACAGTTAAAAAAAAGAAATCACTTTATTCATTCCAGATGTAGCTTATTTTTCCAATCATATTGTACTGCTGTAAACACTGGAAATAACCGTGCGGGTCTCTACTGCGCAGATTACATGGCACCATTGTCTGCGAGTTTTGGCAAGTATCCAAAACGGAAACACCTTTTCAGCATTGCCAGTAGGACAACACGTTTTCCTGCCAAAACGGCGTTTCTTTTTAACTTGGACAGCAAACGTAATCATTCAGCAACAAAAACGTTGCTGTATTCCCCAGTGTAACCATGGCCTAAGTACATTACTCAGTACTCTCACTAAGTACATTACTCGGTACTATATAATTACATTACTCAGTACTCTCACTAAGTACATTACTCAGTACTATATAAGTACATTACTCAGTACTGTCACTAAGTACATTACTCAGTACTATATAAGTACATTACTCAGTACTATATAAGTACATTACTCAGTACTGTCACTAAGTACATTACTCAGTACTGTCACTAAGTATATTACTCAGTACTGTCACTAAGTACATTACTCAGTACTGTCACTAAGTACATTACTCAGTACTGTCACTAAGTACATTACTCAGTACTGTCACTAAGTACATTACTCAGTACTATATAAGTACATTACTCAGTACTGTCACTAAGTACATTACTCAGTACTATATAAGTACATTACTCAGTACTATATAAGTACATTACTCAGTACTGTCACTAAGTACATTACTCAGTACTGTCACTAAGTACATTACTCAGTACTGTCACTAAGTACATTACTCAGTACTCTCACTAAGTACATTACTCAGTACTATATAAGTACATTACTCAGTACTATATAAGTACATTACTCAGTACTGTCACTAAGTACATTACTCAGTACTGTCACTAAGTACATTACTCAGTACTGTCACTAAGTACATTACTCAGTACTGTCACTACGTACATTACTCAGTACTATATAAGTACATTACTCAGTACTGTCACTAAGTACATTACTCAGTACTGTCACTAAGTACATTACTCAGTACTATATAAGTACATTACTCAGTACTGTCACTAAGTACATTACTCAGTACTGTCACTAAGTACATTACTCAGTACTATATAAGTACATTACTCAGTACTGTCACTAAGTACATTACTCAGTACTGTCACTAAGTACATTACTCAGTACTATATAAGTACATTACTCAGTACTGTCACTAAGTACATTACTCAGTACTATCTAAGATGGAGAGGATTTGAGATTGTGTAATTTTTAAATGATGATGTACGACAACCTTCTCAAGTGTGCTCAGATTGATGATGTCGCATGTCGCTTTGCAACTGGATCACCACCACTTTGCAAACACATTTGCTTTTATTTGAAAGTTGATGAAAGATGAACAATTCGAAAGGAGAAGATTGTAATAATCTAATTCAATACAATATATATTCAACAATATATATTCAATATATATATAATTAAATATGTCAAATATGATATATATATATAATTGGATATAATCTTAAATATATATATAAATATAAAATCACGATCACACGATTATTCTACTATTGCAGTAGCCCTAAGTACTTGGTCTGCTGGTGTTGGTAACTGGGTTTACAGGTCCATGTTATAATCATTAGCATCCGCGGAGCTAATGATGCTAATGATGGAGCATCGCCGTCGGTTGTGTGTTAGTAAAGGGCTAATCTTCTGTCGTGTGGCAGTGAAAGGGTTAACCTTCTGTCGTGTGGCAGTGAAAAGGTTAAACAATCATACAGTATCCGGGGCAGGGGTCGCGTTAGGCCGGTAATTGCCGGTTTGTACAGTTTTTTTTTTTTAATGACAAAAAACGGAAAATGTAATTCCCTCCAGACATTCGAGCCGGTAAAAAAATAAAATAATAATGTATAACAATCACACAAATAAATAAAGTAAAAACTCTGCAATATAGCCTAGTAATTTAACATTTTGTCTCAATATCACAACAATTTATCATTAGGCTTATTAACACAGCAAATCAGACAACGTTACATCAATTTGAGCCATTGACTGAGCTGCTGAAAGTTGTCAAAGCTCCCGACTTCTTTTTTTTTTTGATAATTTTTTTTATTATTAATTACATGAAACAGGACAACACAATAACCACAGTAACAAAAAACATAACTTCACAGGAGAATAACAAACAATAATAATACAGAATAATAAATTATAAAGACAAAAAGAAAAAGAAACAGCGTCCAACCTATCAAATATAGATGGCTACTTCAATAACAAAAAGGGTCTTCAAAACATGGCAACCTTTCCCCACCTTTACAAAGTGGAGTGACTTAAAAGATTGTTTATGAGAGTGTTGCCGCAGATTTACTGTAGATAGCCTAGGTCCCTTACACATGTTCAAGACTGCCAAACTCGCAGAAGGTAAAGTGTAAGAAGAAAGAAATTCTTCCTCCAAGTTGGTTGACAGGTCAATCAGTCTGCCAATATTAGTCCCTTGGGGAGATGGCATGTGAATTGACATATAGCGCAGAATAGCTAAATACCAACCCCCCTAAAATCCCCCCAGTCAAAGTTAAGAAGGACAAGACAAAAACCAAGACAGACAAGACATTTCCTCCTCCCCCTCCCCAGAGACCGCCGGACCCCCCCGATCAAGCGCCCCAACCCCGCTCAGCCGCACACTGCGGTCTTTACCTTCTCAGCTGCTGCGAACCACAGGTCAATTCCAGCCTGCCCTACCCCAATCACCCGGGCCGTGGATATCTCAAGATAAATCACATCCAATAGAGTTAGGGACCAGTTAATCATTGTAAGCTTCTCAGGCTCCTTCCATCTCATTGCTATTAGCTTCTTCGCTGCTGTGACGCCCGCTAGGACAACCCTTTTCAGTTGTACGGACGCGGGTAGTGTCGTTATATCGTTCAGGAGTAGCGTAACAGCTGTGAATGGGATAGTTAAGCCACACAGATCTGAAAGTTTGTCCGTTATTGACCTCCAGAAGCGGGCCACTGGTGGGCAATCCCAATACATATGCATATAAGTGCCAGTGGCCTTTTGAGAGCACAAAGTGCACCGAGAGTCGGTTATCAGTCCCATAGCATATAGCTTCCTAGGTGTAAGATAGGTCCTATGAATATAATTAAAATTAATTTGCTGGTGATTGGGGTTGCGGGAAGATAATGCCACATTTGCCCAAACATCATCCCAGTCAAACTCGGGGTCCAACTCCGGGATATCCACACGCCAGATTGTATCCAATGATACATTTTTATACGTGGATTGAATTAAGAGCGTATAAAAGTCTGAGACAAACCCTCTGGATGTCGTCCTGTCCACTATGAGCCAGAGGAAGGGGTGTGGGTGCAAGGCTTGAGCCCACGGTACGCCATGCGCCCTCAGTGCTGACCTTAGTTGAAGGTAAAGAAAGAAGGACTCGCCGGGAAGATCATAAAATTCTCTTAAGTCCTGAAACGCACGGAGGCCGTTCTTATCATAAATATCCTCCAGAGTATGCACTCCCCTCCTTTGCCATTGAGGAATATTAACCGGCTTGTGCCCAACAAGTAATTGCTGGTTATTAAAAATTGGAGAGTCCAGGTGCCATGGGCATTTAACCCCACACGACCTCTGTACATTACGCCACGTTTGGATCACGTGAGTTATGATCGGTCCATACCTCAGCCGGCATTTCGAAATAGAGACAGTGGAGTACACTACATCCTGCAATCTTAGTGGAGATACCGCCGCCGCTTCTAAGGAGCGCCACGATACAGCCTCTACAGGGTCTAGCCAGCACATCAGAGGTCTCAGTGAAAAGGACCAGAAATAAAGTTTAAAATCAGGGATTGCGAGGCCCCCATCTTGTTTTCTACGTTGAGTAGTAGCCCTTTTGATTCTCGGGCGTTTGTTATTCCAGATAAACTTAGATACCATCGATTGTACCTTGCGCCAGTGGTCTATTGGAGGGGGCAGGGGGAGCATTGAGCTAATAAAATTTATCCTAGGCAGGATGTTCATTTTGATTATGGAAGCCCGGGCTTGTAAGGAGTTAGGAAGGGACGACCACCTGTCTAGATCCTGGCGTATTTTATCATAAGTACCCGTGAAGTTGTACTTAGTAGTTTGGTTCAGCGTGGGGAATATCTCTATGCCCAAGTATTTAAAATGTTCTACTATGGGGATATCAGCTGGTAGTCGTACCGCCTTGGCCAGCTCATTAAGAGGTAGGCAGGCTGATTTGTTCCAGTTAATCTTAAAGCCTGACAATTTACCAAAGTCGTCGATTATCCTCAATAATTTTGTGGCCGACCGGGAGGGGTCGTCCATGAAAATCAGCAGGTCATCCGCATAGAGAGCAATTTTGTGTGGAGTATTATTGACCATTATGGGGACGATGTCCTCCGATTGCCTAATAAATTGGGCCAAAGGTTCGAGGGAAAGCGCGAACAGTCCTGGGCTCAGAGGACAACCCTGTCTAGAAGATCTGGGCCCTCATGCATCAACGTGTTCTACGCACAGATCTGTGCGTAACCCGTGCGTACGATCATTTCTAAGCAAAGAGTGGGATTCATCAATTTCGATTTGAACTTGACTTCGTGCGTACATCTACGCACATTTCAGACCTGGCGTACCTAGCTCCCAGTGGTAGAATATATTATTACAACAAGGAAATGAGCTTCTGTGCATAATAACACTGGATGTTCTGTATGAACCGTAGTTCATTATAGTTCATTGTAAGATAGCAACAGTAGTGTAATTATGGTCAAAACCCTATAAATAGCATTTGGAATAATAGATCTTTCTCTCAGAATGAATGCAGCATGTCATATATGTTACGATGAATTGAAAATGGGGGACCCTGATGTAAACAAGACGAAAGTCTTTCTCTGGTCTGCATCCCCTTAACAATTGTATGTATTGAGCTGTACTGTACTGTACCCATTCTGCAATCTGTTAATAAAGTTTTCATTCATTCATTCATTCATGGTTTATATAGCGTTATCGGAATATACGGGGTGTAGGCTACTGACTGACTGCGCTCCGCGTAGCTTGATTGATTGATTGATTGAAAAGTTTATTAACAGATTGCAGAATGGGTACAGTACAGTACAGCTCAGTACATACAATTGTTAATTGGGGATGCAGACCAACTTTCGTCTTGTTTACATCAGGGTCCCCCATTTTCAATTCATCATAAATCATAAAGCTCAACTCGTTATTATTTTGCGCACAGACCGCCGAAACACGGGAACGTTTTGATTATATTTAAAAGGCTTTACGTTAAACGAAACAAGTGGAATTTCGAAGCTGTAAGCAGAATAAGTCATATGAATATAGTGTTCTTCCCCCTTTTTACTGTACAAGAAAGAATAGAAAACGCATTGCAATGACACCATGCAGATAGTGGACAGACTATATGATGGGATTCAAGTTCATGTATTGAAAGGCAGGATACATCATACATGCAGTGAGATTCATTGTTCTATGCTCTCGTATTATATTGTTTATATAGGCTACCCAATACTGACATCAAAATAGATTGTAGTATGCCTCTAGAAATCATATGCAGCAGGTAGAAAATTGATGGGAGATCCATCGCGATTTGGAATAGAATTGAGGAGAACTTTAATCCGTGGGTATTAATCAAACAACACGGGAAAAGGCAGTCATATTCCAGCGCGGTCTTTATTAGCCGACAACAAAATAGATGCCTCTAAAAATCATATAGCCAATCGAACACAACTAATAAAGGCATTCATACAGCACGGTTATAATGACACACAACCAGCGCCAAACAGTGGTCAACGAACGGTCTTTATTAGTATTTTGAGCTGTCCAGGCAGAATTGCAGCAATGGTTTTAGGGAGCCGTTGATATCTGACATCACCGTTTACAAGTCCGCCTTCTATTTATCCCATAAATCATAATACGCGATAGTGTCTTCTTGGTTCGACAGCAGTGAATTCTCCGTGGAGTTTCTCGGAGTCCCGCTCGGGTCGGTCCATTATTTCACATCCCATGGGGGGTGTTTCCTCATTTTCATGACCATATATGGATAATCATGCACGAGCATTGACGGTAGAACAAAGTGGTATTCATCAACACGGAGGACCATAGAGCCTGCGTACGCACGTGTGATGAATGCCGACTTCCCTGTGCGTACGCTAGTTCTACATTCCGTGCTTACGTGTGGAAGTAGGTCAAGTTCAAAGTCCACGTTGATGCATGAGGGCCCTGGAGACTGGAAAGAGTGTGAACAGTTTTTGCCTGTCAGTATCATCGCAGACGGCGAGGCATACAGGACTTTAATCATATGAATAAAACTCTTCCCAAGACCCATGACCTCAAGTACCTTCCACAGGTATGACCACTCAAGTCTGTCAAACGCCTTCATGGCATCCAAAGACAGAACTGTGGATGGAGTTGTATTGTCTTTACTGTTATCGATTACATGCAACAGCCTCCTAAGATTATCTGCAGCCAGACGCCCCGGGATAAAACCAGTTTGATCGCAGTGTACCAATACAGACATAAATCTCTGCAGGCGACGGGCCAGCACCTTGGCAAACACTTTTAAATCGGCCCCGAGAAGACTCAAGGGTCTATAGCTACCACAATCATTGGGATCTTTGTCCTTCTTGAGAAGTAAAGAAATCAACGCCATATTGACATCTCTTGAGAACTCCCCTTGTTCGATAGCGTAATTGATCATATCGAGCATCAATGGACCCAGTTGGTCCCAGAAAGCTAAATACACTTCGGGTGGAATACCATCCCAGCCTGGTGCCTTACCCCTCTGCATTTCAACAATCGTCTCCCTCAATTCCACGAGAGTAATCGGTCTCCCCAGTTCCTTGGCCTCTTCCTCAGAAATGTGGGGTATCTCAAGCCCGCCAATGAACGATTCAAATTTAGAGTCATCAAGATTACCCTCTGAGCTATATAACTGTGAGTAAAACTCTTTAAAAGTGTCATTGATCTTTTTCGAATCAGTAGTGACTGCACCCTGGCTCGTCCTGATCGAGGGGATATCCGAGAAATGATCATTTGAGCGTATTTTCATTGCCAATAGATGGCTAGGTCTGGAGCCGTGAAAGTAGTAATTTTGTCTTGTCCTATGTATCAAGAACTCAGACTGTTGTTTAAGTATGGAGTTTATTTCTTTTTTGACTATCTTACGTTGTGTGTTTAGTCGTTCACTATAGTTAGTTTGCAGGGATGCGTATAGGTCCGCATATAATGATTCCAGTCCTTCTAGCTTTTTTGACCGGGATTTTCGCAAATTGGAGGCAAATAGTGTGACATGACCCCTGATAAATCCTTTCAATGCGTTCCACAGGACCCTAGGGTCTTCTACTGTGCCAACGTTGATCTGCAAAAATTCAGCTAGTTTACTCCTGAACTCAGAACAGAAGTCATCGTTCTTTAGCAAGGTCGAATTAAAACGCCATCTGGGAGCTCTTGCGGAGAGCCTGCCAAAGGTTGCCGTAAGGAAAATCCCCTTGTGGTCTGAGAGAGCCAAGGGAACCAATGAGACATCGAAACTATCAAACATATTAGGGGACGCGAATGCATAGTCAATTCGAGAGAAGCTTTTGTGTCTGGCTGACAGGTGAGAGTAATCTTTGAGGGTGGGGTTGGATAAGCGCCAAAGGTCTGTTAGCCCCGTGTCCTGGGCCCACATCCTGAGGGCCTTAGAGGCCCGTTTTTGGTCGCTCGTTTCAGAGGGCCCGGACCTATCCATCTCCGCATCCCAGCACGCATTAAAATCGCCACCCACAATGAGAGCGTATCCATTAAGTTCCAACATATTCTTCGTGATTGTATTATAGAACGCTGAATCAAATGTGTTAGGAGCATACAATGCTATTATTGCCATCTTCCTATGAGAGAACTCAACTTTTGCTATAGTAATCCTTCCCTCCGTGTCCGACCATACATTCAGGACTTTGATATCAAGGTTACGTCTTGTAACTATGACGACTCCTTTCGTCTTATCATCGGCTGAGGATGAGGAGATAACGTGATATTGTCGATTTGCTAGCCTTGACACATCACCCACCAATAAATGCGTCTCACTAAGGAGAGCCATGTCAATATTTCTTCTCTTCAATAACCAAAGGACACTGGCACGCTTGTGTGGGGCATTAAGACCTCCTGCGTTCCAAATTAAAATATTCAATTTAGCCATGGTCGAGTTTGTCTAAATGCGTAGAGAACATACCAGTGCAGCCAGGCTGAGTACAGAGGCGCTGATCCAGGCGGGCCCAGACGGTCAATCTCAGGAGTTCAGAGGAGGAACAATCACACGCATATAAGACAACAGTACATAAAACACAGAACAATACCACCCCAGTTACAACCCCCCCTCCTTCTACTCTAAACACTAACCCACCCGTCCTATTATTAATACCCCTATACCCACTCTCCAATCCCCTCCCTATGCCCCATCCATTAAGGATGGTCATCTTCCTCTCATTACCCACTGGAGTCATGGACCCAATAAGACGTTCTCCACTCCGATCCCCCTCTAAATAAACCCCTAATTAAACCCCCACTAGTCCAATAAACAAAAATTAAAATTAAATTCAATAAAGATATAGATATCGGTCGAAAACCACCTTGGTGAGCCTTGGCCCTAACATGAGGCAACTATAATGGAAGAAATAGCCACTATTATATAACAACTCAACATCAACCCTGTAACCATCCTCTTCCGAGTCTGTATCAATGTCGCAACGTTATAGCATAAAAATGGATAAAGGAAAATTCAAAACAAAATCAAAGCATATCAGCAGTTAGTCCAAGGTAGGATCGAATCACAGTTAAATTGCTCATTCAAATGCCATTAAAACAGCGACAATAATAGGAAAAGGAAAAAGAGGGTTATGGCTAAAGTGCAAGCAAAGCTAAACCTGACCCAGCCTGTTATCACATATTTTATGTATATTCGTTCGAGAGCCAACGTGAACCTTGGCCCTAACATGACAACTATAATGGAAAAATTAGCCATTATTATATAATTACTCAACATCAACCCTGTAACCATCTACCTCGTAGTCTGCATATTAATGTTGCAACGTTATAGTATAAATGGATAAAGGAAAATTCAAAACAAAATCAAAGTATATCAGCAGTTAGTCTAAGGTAGGATCAAATCACAGTTAAATGCTCATTCAAATGCCATTAAAACAGCGACAATAATAGGAAAAGGAAAAAGAGGGTTATGGCTAAAGTGCAAGCAAAGCTAAACCTGACCCAGCCTGTTATCACATATTTTATGTATATTCGTTCGAGAGCCAACGTGAACCTTGGCCCTAACATGACAACTATAATGGAAAAATTAGCCATTATTATATAATTACTCAACATCAACCCTGTAACCATCTACCTCGTAGTCTGCATATTAATGTTGCAACGTTATAGTATAAATGGATAAAGGAAAATTCAAAACAAAATCAAAGCATATCAGCAGTTAGTCTAAGGTAGGATCGAATCACAGTTAAATTGCTCATTCAAATGCCATTAAAACAGCGACAATAATAGGAAAAGGAAAAAGAGGGTTATGGCTAAAGTGCAAGCAAAGCTAAACCTGACCCAGCCTGTTATCACATATTTTATGTATATTCGGTCGAGAGCCAACGTGAGCCTTGGCCCTAACATGACAGCTATAATGGAAAAATTAGCCATTATTATATAATTACTCAACATCAACCCTGTAACCATCTACCTTGGAGTCTGCATATTAATGTCGCAACGTTATAGCATAAATGGATCACGGAAAATTCAAAAAAAATTAAGGCATATCAGCAGTTAGTCCAAGGTAGAATCGGATCACATTTAAATCGCGCATACAGATGACATAAAAACAGCGACAATAAGAAAAAAAAGGAAAAGAGGGTCATGGCTAAAGTGCAAGCCATATAACCATATAGCCATGAAGTGCAAGCCATACCCGACCCAACCTGTTATCATATATTGTATATGCATATTCAACCGACCTTGGCTTCTACTATGGATCCCAAAGCTCAAAACAACCTGGATATAAAAATAAAAGCATACCAGAAGTTAGTTAGGGACCCGATCACTCTTGAATTGTGCAAACCAATGTCCCTTTGAACAGCAACAGCAACCAAAATACGTAACCATTAACGGGTCTCGAATGTCTCAGCGCAGACGATAGACGAAGCCCGGTAGCTAGCCCGAGGCTAGCGCGTAAGCTAGTGATGAATCCGGATAGCACGTTAGCCTATTATGTACATTGTTCAGCTAGCTCGTTAGCTTCCAAAGAGGCGATACACAAGTACGACCATGAGGTCAGCTTTAGCAAGTAACAGAAGTCATTGGGAAGCCCCGCTAGTTGGATGGGCAGTGGGCAGTTAGCATGTCTGGGCATGACAGCAAGTATCTGTGAATAGTCGGCCTAATCAATGTATATAGGCCCACACCGCCAAGTCACTCACCCGACATAGATATCAAGCAACAGTCTCGGGTATCCCCGCGAGATATTCCTTCGCTTTAGCCAACGACCAAAATGAACGCTGACCATCGACCTTCTCCAACACAGATAATTTCGCGGGAGCGAATAACGTGGGCCTCAGGCCTAGTTTCCATAGCTTAGACAGGACCACCTTGTATTCGCCTCTCTGTGCTTGAACCTCCGGCGTAAAGTCTTCGAAAATGGCCACTTTGTGATCGCCAAGCCTCAGATTACCCCTTCTGGTACGAGCCGACCGCATGATGAGTTCTCTCTGCTGAAGCCTGTTCAGCTTGACTATGATGGGCCTCGGCTCTTTGTTCACGCCGGGAGAAAACCTGCCCGCTCTGTAGGCCGACTCACAGACAGGAGGCGAAGGGAGGACGTCCGTCCCTAGTATTTTCTGCAGCAGTTCGGGCATGGTCTCAGAGAGACGGCCTTCACCGCTGGCCTCCGGTACTCCAACAATCCTGACGTTGTGGCGTCTATCCCGGGACTGCATCTCCTCCATTGCCGACTGTAGTTTGTTGACTTCAGCCTGCCTAGCCAGCAGGGCGGATTCGAGACCCGCCATCTTCTCGCACTGTAATGATACCTCCGTCGTTAGCATGGCTAGTTTGTTAGCATTAGCCGATGAGGCAGCGTGAATCGACTCCATCTTGTCTGTCAGCGGGACTACCGCCAGCCGTATTTCTTCTGATATCTCACGATGGAGGTTGACACAAAAATCCGCCAACACTTTCTTCTGTGCTTCAGCGACGCGTGCCTCAGAGTCTGCGTGTAGCTTGGTCATGACCAAGAGCACAGCTTCGCTTATCTCCCCGACACCGGGCGACGATGCGGCCAGGCCCGGTGGTGGTGGTTTGCTGGTTGGGGCGCTCATGGCTCTGGTTTCCACCCCCGTCATCACAGAAAGTCGAAAAAAGTCGATGACAGTATACTAAACACGACGACCTAGCAAACAGATAAAAAACAAATAAAAATAAAATAAAGACTAATGGGGAGAAACGTATATTCAGCACGGTAGAAGGGAGCTCATGTGAAACACGTCTACTCCATGATCGCTCAGCTCCGCCCCCTCAAAGCTCCCGACTTCTTAACACCAACATGCAACAGGCATATACAAACACCACGACTCGTTTGTTGACTTGGAGAAATCATTGGAGTGTATAATTCTTAAAGAGATGGATGAAAAAATACAGAGGAGTGACTTCATCTGTGTCATTATTGACGAGACGGTCAATATAACAGTGGATCTAAAACTGATTACATATCTGAAACCAGAAGATGTGTGCCGTGGTTGGTAGTTTTGGTCAGTCAATAATCTCTCTCTCTCTGTCTGTCTCTGTCTCTGTCTCTGTCTCTCTGTCTCTCTCTCTCTCTCTCTAGGTATATGAGGGGTCGTACGACCTATGAGCAGCTGAATGCAGCTGTTGAGAACATGAACGTGGCCATCAGGGGGAAATATAAGATCCTGTCTCAACCTGTTAAGAACCTGAACAACAGCAACCGCAAACTCCAGCAGCGCTTCAAGGACGAGGAGACGAAAAACACCAAAGGTGATGAATGAAATGAAATGGATGCAGTGGTTTTATATTCACAGACTAGAGATTGATTGAGCATTACATCACACGCAGGAGTGTGTTATACTCATTAGATCACGCCTAGGGGTGGTTGTTAGGCCCGACGTGCAGCGGAGGGTCGTTAGACCCCCCTATGCATGATCTAATGAGTATAACACACGACTTCAAGTGATGTAATGCTTTTATACAATGGCCCAATTCACCCAACCTTATTGCTATACAATAAACACACAGTAATTGAAGCATAATGGAGATTTATTCACAAAACCATCCACAGAGAAAATAGATCCAATAGTAGACACCAGAGGGAGCTCCATAAATCATGTTAAACCCAGATTCGGCTCAAACAAGGGACTAAACACGTTTCGCAATTATGCCACATCAATGTGGAACGCCCTACCCACAGCTGTAAAGGAATGTGACCACTACCCACTTTCAAAACCACTCTCAAAGAGCACCTATGGGAGACTGCAATTCGAAACTGGCCCCTGTAAATGTCCTACCCCAACCCCCTCCAATGTACAGTAAATGTCCTAACCCAATAATACACAAGACCCTCTTCTTGGGACCAAGTAAGGTTTTGTCGATAATCCAATGTACAGTAATTCGGTTGTGGGAGGGATCCGGGGTCACGTGGAGTGTGTTATACGAAATAACAACGTCTAACTTGACTGTTTCAGCCAATCAGAATCAAGAAATGTGCATGCCATTGTATAAGAGGTGTTAGGGTTTCATTTTGGACTGATGTTTATATTCAGCCCCAAGCTAGTATGACATGGTTGTAGGGATGCTCGATATTGGCTTTTTTACCGATACCGATATACCGATATTGTCCAACTCTTAATTTCCGATACCGATATCAACCGATACCGATATATGCAGGGTCCCCCCCCCCCCCCCCCCCCCAAAAATGGAATAATTTCAGGTAATTAACATTACATATCTCTTGTTGTGGAATTAACATTATGCATACTTTTGACAATAAATTTAATCTGAATTTGTTCTTACTTGCTTGCCTGGGTAAATAAAGGTTATAGAAATGTAAAAAATAAATAAATACAAATAAATTGAAAACCGATACCGATATTTTCCGATATCACATTTTAATGCCGATATCGGCCGATAATATCGGTAGGCCGATAATATCGGACATCCCTACATGGTTGGTATCTACAGATTCCTTGTAAGCTAGTATGACATGGTTGGTATCACTATCTACAGATTACTCATAAACTAGTATGACATGGTTGGTTGGTATCACTATCTACAGATTACTCGTAAGCTAGTATGACATGGTTGGTATCTACAGATTCCTGCTAAGCTAGTATGACATGGTTGTTATCTACAGATTCCTGCTAAGCTAGTATGACATGGTTGGTATCTACAGATTCTTGCTAAGCTAGTATGACATGGTTGGTATCTACAGATTCCTGCTAAGCTAGTATGACATGGTTGATATCTACAGATTCCTGCTAAGCTAGTATGACATGGTTGGTATCTACAGATTCCTGGTAAGCTAGTATGACATGGTTGGTAGGTATTAGGGGTATTAGGTATTAGACTAGAGCAGCGAGTCACAGCAGTAGCAATGACGTTAACGTTACTTGACGATTCACTCGACATTTGAAGCTAGTATGACATGGTTGTTATCTACAGATTCCTGGTAAGTAGTATGACATGGTTGGTATCTACAGATTCCTGCTAAACTAGGATGACATGGTTGGTATCTACAGATTCCTGCTAAGCTAGTATGATATGGTTGGTATCTACAGATTCCTGGTAAGCTAGTATGACATGGTTGGTATCTACAGATTCCTGGTAAGCTAGTATGACATTATTTTATCATTATTATTATTAGGGCAGGGACTTTATCGCGTTCATTTTGATTAATTAACTACAGAAAAAATTTAACGTTAAAACAAATGACGCATTTTATCGTACGTTCACTTTGCTCTCGTCTGTCGGCTCCGGGCTGCGTTTTTGCCGATCAACCAATACATTGTTGGAAAGTTGAATTTGCCGCCTTTCGAACGTCACCACACCCAATCTATTGCGTGATTCCATTCTCGAGTTACAAGATGAAACACCCGGCGAGCGTCATTTGACAAGCCGTTCTGACCAGTGACCACGTCCGGTTGTGAGCGGTCCTGAACTGACCAGTGACCAGTCACTGCTGATGGTGAAAATTATTGACCACCGTTGTAGCCAAGCAGCGTCTTCTCCTAAAGCGATCTGAGACAGGCACTCCGAGTGGCGGAAGGTGACACAAGAAGACGAAGAAGTCCTTTGTTATGTATAGTGAAAATGAAGTGTTCAAATTAAGGCATCCAATATGATTAACCATTGTCTTACCTTAAAATGCAAAATGCAATGTTTCGTCTTGGCATCAATGATCTTTTCTGCTTTAAGTTTGTCTGTGAGATCACTTTCAATGTGAAGCAGACTCTGAGTTGACTGTCTCTCCTGGCACATTGTTGTTCTTAGATATTCCCTGTTGCACTTAACAGTTTCCATAATGAGAGTTACTTAACTGTGCAGCAACGGAACCAGTGGTTTTGGATTGCATATATATGATTGCCATGATTGCTCCATACACTGCCGATGGGAACAACATTCAGTGTGTTTCTGTAACTTGACTGAAATATTTATCTTTTTTTTTTTAATCTACCTTTTCTCCCCATTTTCTATTTTTCTCCCATCCCAATTTCATATTATCCAATTCTACCCTCCCCCGTCTCGAACGTTGTTAGACCATGCCTCCCACTGGTCGGCTGCAGTGAGGAACAAGCCTTGCATCCCGTGTCCCCTCCGGTACTCGAGGAGGCAGCCGTCGCATCTTTTCACCTGAACAGCGCGATCTCTCAGTGGCGAGGAGTAGCGCATGGGAGGGACACGCTGCCCCCGATACTTCCTGATTCTGCTGTACAGGCGCACCAACCAACCTGTAGGAGTCGCTGTCCACAACGTCCGATCCCCACCCACTGGCTTTCCCACCCTCTAACACTGCCAATTGTATTAGTATGAATGACCAGCCAAGCCGGAAGCAACGCCGAGAGCTGG
>NC_140175.1:112148405-112168405 GCF_963971535.1 Notolepis coatsorum
AAAGAGGGAGTATGTCTTCACCGATATTTGATATCATTGATCATGAGCTCCTACTCGGGAAGCTATTAGCATATAACTTCAATGAATGTTCTATTAAATTAATGAATAGTTACTTGGTTAACAGACACCAGGTATTGTTTAATGGGACACTTTCAGATATGGAAACCCTTCAATGTGGCATACGTACCCCAAGGAAGTTTGCTTTACTACATTTTTGTTAATGATTTACCTTATGTATTAAATAATGCATGCATGGAAATGTATGCGGATGACACGACAATGTATGTCTCTGCAGAGAAAGATAACTTGGTTAATACGTTGCTCCATGAAGAGTTAATGCTGGTTTCTAATTGGGTTACTGAAAACAAGTTAAAGTTAAATGTTTAAAAAACAAAGACTATCATGCTGGCCTCTAGAAATAAATTAAGAACTGATCAGGAACTAAATATCGTGTTGAATGGTGCTGCTATTGAGCAGGTTAGAGAGGCCAAGTTGTTGGGCGTGATTATTATTGATGAAAGGCACATTAATAACAGTGGCTAAAATGAGTAGGAGTATTTCAATGATCAGAACTCAGAAGGTCATCTATTGAGTAAGAAGACGGTTAAACTAATGTTACAAGCTTTAGTCCTATTCCACTTGGACTACTGCCCAACAATTTGGTTGAGCGCTTCGAAGCGGGATCTGGAGAAACGTCAGCTCGCTCAGAACAGAGCGGCACGTCTCGCCCTCCGCTGCTCTGTGAGGAGCTGCTCTGTGAGGAGCAGTGTTGGGGGGGTGCATGCTGCTCTGTGAGGAGCAGTGTTGGGGGGGTGCATGCCGCTCTGTGAGGAGCAGTGTTGGGGGGGTGCATGCCGCTCTGTGAGGAGCAGTGTTGGGGGGGTGCATGCCGCTCTGTGAGGAGCAGTGTTGGGGGGGTGCATGCCGCTCTGTGAGGAGCAGTGTTGGGGGGGTGCATGCTGCTCTGTGAGGAGCAGTGTTGGGGGGGTGCATGCCGCTCTGTGAGGAGCAGTGTTGGGGGGGTGCATGCCGCTCTGTGAGGAGCAGTGTTGGGGGGGTGCATGCCGCTCTGTGAGGAGCAGTGTTGGGGGGGTGCATGCCGCTCTGTGAGGAGCAGTGTTGGGGGGGTGCATGCCGCTCTGTGAGGAGCAGTGTTGGGGGGGGGGTGCTCTGTGAGGAGCAGTGTTGGGGGGACGCATGCCGCTCTGTGAGGAGCAGTGTTGGGGGGGTGCATGCCGCTCTGTGAGGAGCAGTGTTGGGGGGGTGCATGCCGCTCTGTGAGGAGCAGTGTTGGGGGGACGCATGCTGCTCTGTGAGGAGCAGTGTTGGGGGGGTGCATGCCGCTCTGTGAGGAGCAGTGTTGGGGGGGTGCATGCCGCTCTGTGAGGAGCAGTGTTGGGGGGGTGCATGCCGCTCTGTGAGGAGCAGTGTTGGGGGGGTGCATGCCGCTCTGTGAGGAGCAGTGTTGGGGGGGTGCATGCCGCTCTGTGAGGAGCAGTGTTGGGGGGGTGCATGCCGCTCTGTGAGGAGCAGTGTTGGGGGGGTGCATGTCGCTCTGTGAGGAGCAGTGTTGGGGGGGTGCATGCCGCTCTGTGAGGAGCAGTGTTGGGGGGGTGCATGCCGCTCTGTGAGGAGCAGTGTTGGGGGGGTGCATGCCGCTCTGTGAGGAGCAGTGTTGGGGGGGTGCATGCCGCTCTGTGAGGAGCAGTGTTGGGGGGGTGCATGTCGCTCTGTGAGGAGCAGTGTTGGGGGGGTGCATGCCGCTCTGTGAGGAGCAGTGTTGGGGGGGTGCATGTCGCTCTGTGAGGAGCAGTGTTGGGGGGGTGCATGCCGCTCTGTGAGGAGCAGTGTTGGGGGGGTGCATGCCGCTCTGTGAGGAGCAGTGTTGGGGGGGTGCATGCCGCTCTGTGAGGAGCAGTGTTGGGGGGGTGCATGCCGCTCTGTGAGGAGCAGTGTTGGGGGGGTGCATGCCGCTCTGTGAGGAGCAGTGTTGGGGGGACGCATGCCGCTCTGTGAGGAGCAGTGTTGGGGGGGTGCATGCCGCTCTGTGAGGAGCTGCTCTGTGAGGAGCAGTGTTGGGGGGTGCATGCCGCTCTGTGAGGAGCTGCTCTGTGAGGAGCAGTGTTGGGGGGGTGCATGCCGCTCTGTGAGGAGCAGTGTTGGGGGGGTGCATGCCGCTCTGTGAGGAGCAGTGTTGGGGGGATGCATGCCGCTCTGTCTTGGCTTTTAGAGTGGATCAGAGGCTGGCATGCAGCCTTGTAACATTATATTTATAAAAGTCTTTGTGGTCAGAACTACAACTCACCAATACTAGACATGAATATATATAATATATTCAATTTGTAGGGGCGCTTTATATTTGTGGAACAAATCTAGTAAAACATAAAACATAAAAACTAGTCAGAGAGTAGAAAGAACATAAAATATATAGGGCTAAAACTAGTAAAAGAGTAAAAAGAACTGAAGGACTGAAAGTTAATCATTTGAGTAAAAGAGTAACTCTCTCAGCAGCATCAGTTGTACATTGGGCTCATTTTGCCTGAATACCTCCACGACAGCAGCCATGGCGAAGGCCTTAGCTCTCCTGGTAAGACACTGACTGGGAATTTAAGGGGTGTTACTCTTTTAAGGGATTTTAGGAGTTTCTTTTTAGGAATTATTTGCCTTAACACTTTCAGTGCCGCACTGTTTGGTTAAAGTTACCCTTAGAATGCCAGCCTTCTAGTCGCTTCTGTGGTTGTTGCACTATGTTTGCGAAGCTGTGTGTTTGATTGATTGATTGAAAAGTTTATTAACAGATTGCAGAATGGGTACAGTACAGTACAGCTCAATACATACAATTGTTAAGGGGATGCAGACCAGAGAAAGACTTTCGTCTTGTTTACATCAGGGTCCCCCATTTTCAATTCATCATAACATATATGACATACATGACATACAGATAGACAGTACTGCTACATCTATACATTTATGACATATCAGATTTGCAAATACAGTACTGTTTGTGATACAAAAGTGTCCAGAAAAGGAGTGTATATACATTTGGCGTAGAAACTGTACATTGGAGGAGGTTGGTGGGGTGGGGTGGGGTTGGGTGGGTTGGGTGAGGGCTGTACATTGGAGGTGGGGGGGGGGGGGGGGGGGTTGGGTAGGGGTCACACACACATTTTACACTGTACATTGGAATATTGACAAAGCCTTACTTGGTAATTTACTGTACAACTAGGTTAGGACATTTGTAGGGGCCAGTTTCGAATTGCAGTCTCACGTAGGTGTTTTTTGAGTGTTTTTGAAAGTGGGTAGTGATTCACATTCCTTTACAGCTTTAGGTAGGGCGTTCCACATTGATGTGGCATAATTGCGAAACGTGTTTAGTCCCTTGTTTGAGCCGAATCTGGGTTTTACATGATTTGTGGAGCTCCCTCTGGTGTTGTGATCGTGGTATTCACTGACCTTTGGGAAGTATTTTGACATGTACATGGGTACCTTGGTCGCGTAGTGTATCTTGTAGACCAGGCCCATTGCAAGTTGCTGTACTCTGTCGTCTACTCTAAGCCATCCTAGGTTGTCAAAGTGGGCAGGGGTGAGGTGGGTTCTAGGAGTCAGGTCAAGTAGTAGTCTGACTAGCTTGTTTTGAGATGTTTGTAATTTGTTTTTTAGTGCCTTTGAGGTGCTTTGGTACCATGAGGTGCACGCATAGTCGTAGTACCCTTGAATGAGTGCTCCTGCTAGAGTCTTCAGGGTATTCTTGTTTACCAGAGAGGAGATCCGGTACAAGAATCGCGTTCGTTGGTTGACTTTTTTTTATTACATTGGATGCCATTTTGTCACAGGAAAGATTAGCCTCTAGGATGGAACCCAGGTAGGTAATTTCATCTTTCCTTGTGATAATATTGTCACCCACTGTAACCGAGAAGCCGTCGGTCTTGCTGAGTTTGTTATTTGAACCGAAGAGAATGGACTCTGTTTTGCCCATGTGTAATGATAGTTTGTTGTCGGCGAACCATATGCAGATTTTGCCTAGTTCCGAGCTGAGGGCTTTTTCAACCTGTAACTTGTTCTTGTCAGAGACCAGCAGGGCTGAGTCGTCCGCAAACAGGAACAAGTTGCAGTCACAAGCTGACGACATGTCATTTGCATAAATTAGGAATAGTAGCGGACCTAGTATGCTTCCTTGTGGAACACCACAGCTCACTGTGAGGGGGGGGGATAGGGTACCGTTTACTTCCACCATCTGTTCCCTCCCCTCCAGGTAGGATTGTATCCAGCTCACTGATAAACTATCTGTGTTCTGTATTATAGCTGTAGAGACACGGTGTGGCTCATTTTGACAAACATTACTTTTAGTCCAGCACGGGAATAATAGTTTGTTTCCACACACTGTAGTTTGTAGTTTATTACATGCTAAACATTGCGCATTTCCAAGATAAAGTATTTTTTCATAGATCGCAAGATAAAACACTGCAATAAACCCAAACCGGTCTGGCTGATCCCCTGAAACCCCGAATACTCCCATATCATAGGTATATGACTTGTATATAATGTATCATCACAAAATCATCAAGGCGGGGAGGGGGGGTTTGTTTTAACTCAAAACTATGATCGCGTTTGCCGAGCATGTTTTTCTTCCGTTGAAACACAGAACTGTGATCGTTAGAAAAACACGTTTCAGATGAAGTAAAATAGACATAGAATGTACCTTACCTTAGCCAGAAGGTATTCCAAAAGAATAATTCCAAGTGATCGCATCACCATCGCGATTAACCAGTGTATATGTCTATACACGTTTCGATGGTCAAATACGCTTATGCAACGGAATCCCGAGGCGAGGACTGTGAATTTCTGTCCCAGGAGAAGGAGGGGCCACTCGCGAGGAGAAACTCAAAGTGAAGCTGACTATCAGCCCAGAGCCCCATGCAGTTTAGACACGGAACGATACTGCCACCTGGTGATAGTCGATCAGAATGCAGTTCCAATGTGTCGGGACGTGCCTAAATGATGCAGATTGCTCTGGGCAACTGTGTAGAGCGGGGATCAAAGTAAAAAGATCAAACGATCCAAAAACTACTTTTTACGTTTATGGCACTCAATGGTCGGCGGCCAAACACGTAAAAAGCCATTTTTGGCACAGTGTGTTAAAGGGATAGTTCAGCTCGTTGGACATTTGATTTGATTAGATTTGAAATCTTTATTTCGAACATTTAAATACAAACAATATAAAACAAAAACAAATCATCTCAGATCTCTAGCAATGAAATAAAAAAAGAGAACATAACTCAATTTACATGTTCGAAAAGGAGTAGGAAGAAGTATACACTTATTTAATCCTACCCCTTTTCCACTACTCAAAATGAATGTACTAATTTAAAACCTTACAAAACAAATATATATATATATATATATATATATATATATATATATATATATATATATATATATATGCAATTTTTTTTTAAATATATGTAAAACATGAAAGAAATACAATTAAAATGTAAACACCGGTGAATGTCAAATCCCTTCCTCATCCCTGTACCTCGTGAACATCATTTCTTTATACATCAGTTTGAATTGTCTCATGTTTGGACATTGCTTTAGCACCACATTCAGACTGTTCCACAGTTTCACTCCACATATTGAAATGCAGTGTCTTCTGGTAGTGCGTACACTAAGAACTTTTTAATTGAGTTCACCCCTCAGATTATAACCCCCCTCTCTTTCAAAGAACAGTTCTTGAATGTTTCCTGGAAGTACATTACCTTTTGCTTTATACATTAATTGTGGTGTTCTAAATTCCACAAGATCCGTTAACTTGAATGTTTTTTACTTTAAAAATAATATGTTTGTGATCACGATAACCTTCAATATCCTTATGGCTCTTTTTTGGAGTATAAAAAAGTGGTGTAGTGTAGAATTATAAGTGTTTCCCCAGACTTCAGCGCAGTAATTCAAATGTAATACTTGCTAGTAGTATAGTTGATGCCATTATCTTACTCACAGAATAGGGTTGTGTCGGTTCCTGGTTTTGCCGGTACTGTCCGGTGTACGAGTTTAAACCGGTTTGATTTTATGCGAACTGACTGAACTGACGGCATTTGTCATTATGAGACGTTCTGGCAAATTAAAAAGTCAGCAAACTATGCCAACGGCGCTCAATCTAACTTGCATTCAGGGTTTCATATTTCAATTCCGGTATATTTTATAATATTGTATCATTAACAGTGTTGCTGAGTCATTAACAGTGTTGCTGTCTCTCTCAGCTCCAAACCCCTGTCCTAGTTGCCGCTATCTTCATCTCTGGGATTGGAGGAACATTTCAGTATGGCTTCAACATCTCTGTCATGACGTCTCCATCTGACGTGAGTCCAACAGTTCTGTTAAAGCAGCCTCTCAAAATATAATCTCGGAACCAATCGGATGTTGTCGTCTTTTCTTTATTGAATTTTTTTTTACTGATGATTTATCCTCTGGGGGCTGTGAGGGAAATAAACCCGATCAATGAGTGTAGATAGTCGAAGATAGACTTGATAAACACAGGTTTATTATAGAGTATATAGCTGGTTGACCCAACGAGGACAGTGGCCTCCTCCTGTCCCCAGGTGAGCTCTCGAGTCCACTGAGACGTGTCGCTTTATAGTGGAGAGAGGGGAATTCTGGGTAGACTGGCCCAGGTTCAGGATTGGAGGAGGCTAGGGTGAATTAGAGGGGGAAGGGCGGGGGAGAATTAAGGAGGGGGGGGGGGTGAGTTAGGGGGAGGAGGAGGTAGATGGGGAGGGGTTGTTGGCTGATCAATGGGGGAGGGTAGACAGAACTTGAGTATTGGAGGACAATAGGTTTGTCTATGGTGGGGGGGGGGGGGGGGGGATTATTCTACAGGGCAACGGTCAATGTTTGGCGCTTCTGGTGTAGTTGCTTCCGATTCCCAATATCCAGGCCAAGACTTCCTCTTCCGTGCACCGGTAATTGTTTACAGTCCAATTAACAACCAATTTCTGTAATTTATTTAAGGAAAGTATGTAATCTGACTTTAAAAACAATAAGTTTACTTTATTACACGAGTCGAGCGTTTCTCCACACAAAACACAAACATCAATACTTTTTGTAGGTATTTTCCATTACAGGGTTGGTGTTTGTGGGATTTGTAGTTATTTAAGGAGCTGGTGTTTGTGATATTTGTAGTTTGTTATGGAGTTGGAGTTTGTGATATTTGAAGTTTATTAACAAGCCAGTGTTTGTGATATTTGTAGTTTACTAAGGAGTTGGAGTTTGTGATATTTGAGGTTTATAAGAAGCCAGTGTTTGTGATATTTGTAGTTTACTAAGGAGCTGGTGTTTGTGATATTTGTAGTTAATTAAGAAGACAGTGTTTGTGATATTTGTAGTTCATTAAGGAGACAGTGTTTGTGGTATTTGTAGTTCATTAAGGAGCTGGTCAACAAGACGTGTGTGCAGCGCTATCATCTCTCCCTGGACGAGTGGCAGCTGTCTCTCATCTGGTCGTTCCTGTTGTCAATCTTCTGTGTGGGCGGGCTCCTGGGCTCACTGTGTGCTGGAAGACTGGCCTCTACCTATGGCAGGTCAGTATGTGGTTGGGCTTTGAAGTTCCAGTGGAACGTACAGACAATAATGAAGCTTCAGTGGAACTTAAAGAATAATGAAGCTTCAGTGGAATTTAGAGAATAATGAAGCTTCAGTGGAACTTACAGAGAATAATGAAGCTTTAGTGGAACGTACAGAGAATAATGAAGCTTCAGTGGAACTTAGAGAATAATGAAGCTTCAGTGGAACTTACAGAATAATGAAGCTTCAGTGGAACTTAGAGAATAATGAAGCTTCAGTGGAATTTAGAGAATAATGAAGCTTCAGTGGAATTTACAGAATAATGAAGCTTCAGTGGAACTTAGAGAATAATGAAGCTTCAGTGGAACTTACAGAGAATAATGAAGCTTCAGTGGAACTTAGAGAATAATGAAGCTTCAGTGGAATTTAGAGAGAATAATGAAGCTTCAGTGGAACTTACAGAATAATGAAGCTTCAGTGGAACTTACAGAGAATAATGAAGCTTCAGTGGAACTTAGAGAATAATGAAGCTTCAGTGGAATTTAGAGAGAATAATGAAGCTTCAGTGGAACTTACAGAATAATTAAGTTTCAGTAGAATTTAGAGAGAATAATGAAGCTTCAGTGGAATTTAGAGAATAATGAAGCTTCAGTGGAACTTAGAGAATAATGAAGCTTCAGTGGAACTTAGAGAATAATGAAGCTTCAGTGGAACTTAGAGAATAATGAAGCTTCAGTGGAATTTACACAATAATGAAGCTTCAGTGGAACTTAGAGAATAATGAAGCTTCAGTGGAACTTACAGAGAATAATGAAGCTTCAGTGGAACTTAGAGAATAATGAAGCTTCAGTGGAATTTAGAGAGAATAATGAAGCTTCAGTGGAACTTACAGAATAATGAAGCTTCAGTGGAACTTACAGAGAATAATGAAGCTTCAGTGGAACTTAGAGAATAATGAAGCTTCAGTGAAATTTAGAGAGAATAATGAAGCTTCAGTGGAACTTACAGAATAATTAAGCTTCAGTAGAATTTAGAGAGAATAATGAAGCTTCAGTGGAACTTAGAGAATAATGAAGCTTCAGTGGAACTTAGAGAATAATGAAGCTTCAGTGGAACTTAGAGAATAATGAAGCTTCAGTGGAACTTAGAGAATAATGAAGCTTCAGTGGAACTTACAGAATAATGAAGCTTCAGTGGAACTTAGAGAATAATGAAGCTTCAGTGGAACTTAGAGAATAATGAAGCTTCAGTGGAATTTACAGAATAATGAAGCTTCAGTGGAACTTAGAGAATAATGAAGCTTCAGTGGAACTTACAGAGAATAACGAAGCTTCAGTGGAATTTAGAGAATAATGAAGCTTCAGTGGAATTTAGAGAGAATAATGAAGCTTCAGTGGAACTTACAGAATAATGAAGCTTCAGTGGAACTTACAGAATAATGAAGCTTCAGTGGAACTTAGAGAATAATGAAGCTTCAGTGGAATTTAGAGAATAATGAAGCTTCAGTGGAATTTACAGAATAATGAAGCTTCAGTGGAACTTAGAGAATAATGAAGCTTCAGTGGAACTTACAGAGAATAATGAAGCTTCAGTGGAACTTAGAGAATAATGAAGCTTCAGTGGAATTTAGAGAGAATAATGAAGCTTCAGTGGAATTTACAGAATAATAAAGCTTCAGTGGAACTTACAGAGAATAATGAAGCTTCAGTGGAACTTAGAGAATAATGAAGCTTCAGTGGAATTTAGAGAGAATAATGAAGCTTCAGTGGAACTTACAGAATAATTAAGTTTCAGTAGAATTTAGAGAGAATAATGAAGCTTCAGTGGAATTTAGAGAATAATGAAGCTTCAGTGGAACTTAGAGAATAATGAAGCTTCAGTGGAACTTAGAGAATAATGAAGCTTCAGTGGAACTTAGAGAATAATGAAGCTTCAGTGGAATTTACAGAATAATGAAGCTTCAGTGGAACTTAGAGAATAATGAAGCTTCAGTGGAACTTACAGAGAATAATGAAGCTTCAGTGGAACTTAGAGAATAATGAAGCTTCAGTGGAATTTAGAGAGAATAATGAAGCTTCAGTGGAACTTACAGAATAATGAAGCTTCAGTGGAACTTACAGAGAATAATGAAGCTTCAGTGGAACTTAGAGAATAATGAAGCTTCAGTGAAATTTAGAGAGAATAATGAAGCTTCAGTGGAACTTACAGAATAATTAAGCTTCAGTAGAATTTAGAGAGAATAATGAAGCTTCAGTGGAACTTAGAGAATAATGAAGCTTCAGTGGAACTTAGAGAATAATGAAGCTTCAGTGGAACTTAGAGAATAATGAAGCTTCAGTGGAACTTAGAGAATAATGAAGCTTCAGTGGAACTTACAGAATAATGAAGCTTCAGTGGAACTTAGAGAATAATGAAGCTTCAGTGGAACTTAGAGAATAATGAAGCTTCAGTGGAATTTACAGAATAATGAAGCTTCAGTGGAACTTAGAGAATAATGAAGCTTCAGTGGAACTTACAGAGAATAACGAAGCTTCAGTGGAATTTAGAGAATAATGAAGCTTCAGTGGAATTTAGAGAGAATAATGAAGCTTCAGTGGAACTTACAGAATAATGAAGCTTCAGTGGAACTTACAGAGAATAATGAAGCTTCAGTGGAACTTAGAGAATAATGAAGCTTCAGTGGAATTTAGAGAGAATAATGAAGCTTCGGTGGAACTTACAGAATAATTAAGCTTCAGTAGAATTTAGAGAGAATAATGAAGCTTCAGTGGAACTTAGAGAATAATGAAGCTTCAGTGGAACTTAGAGAATAATGAAGCTTCAGTGGAACTTAGAGAATAATGAAGCTTCAGTGGAATTTACAGAATAATGAAGCTTCAGTGGAACTTAGAGAATAATGAAGCTTCAGTGGAACTTACAGAGAATAATGAAGCTTCAGTGGAACTTAGAGAATAATGAAGCTTCAGTGGAATTTAGAGAGAATAATGAAGCTTCAGTGGAATTTAGAGAATAATGAAGCTTCAGTGGAATTTAGAGAGAATAATGAAGCTTCAGTGGAATTTACAGAATAATGAAGCTTCAGTGGAACTTACAGAGAATAATGAAGCTTAAGTGGAACTTAGAGAATAATGAAGCTTCAGTGGAATTTAGAGAGAATAATGAAGCTTCAGTGGAACTTAGAGAATAATGAAGCTTCAGTGGAACTTAGAGAATAATGAAGCTTCAGTGGAACTTAGAGAATAATTAAGCTTCAGCGGAACTTAGAGAATAATGAAGCTTCAGTGGAACTTAGAGAATAATGAAGCTTCAGTGGAACTTAGAGAATAATGAAGCTTCAGTGGAACTTAGAGAATAATGAAGCTTCAGTGGAATTTAGAGAATAATGAAGCTTCAGTGGAATTTACAGAATAATGAAGCTTCAGTGGAACTTAGAGAATAATGAAGCTTCAGTGGAACTTACAGAGAATAATGAAGCTTCAGTGGAACTTAGAGAATAATGAAGCTTCAGTGGAACTTAGAGAATAATGAAGCTTCAGTGTTGGTTAGGAAGTCAAGTATCCAGTTGCAGACAGAGCGATTAATGTTGAATGCCCATGTGAAGTTGCACATAATATTCACAGTTAGAAACATCGTCTTCATAGGAATGAGCTGCCTATGGGGCCCAGCCATTGAATTGGTGAAGATGTTTCTAACTGTGAATATTATGTGCAATTTATCAACTATAATTGTGATTCAACTGATATGGAGGGGCGTGTAACCAATGCTGTAAAGTGAGTTTTGAAAGTGTACTGTTCCTTTAAGTCAGACTTTTCTTTCTACTTAATTAGAACATTATTTTACCCCCACTGTACATATTCTCACCAGTGTAGAATATACCACCTGGTTTCAGCTGGAACCCTCCTCCCTCCTTCCAGCTCTGCTGGGTCTCTTACAGCCTGTAGTGGAACAAGGTCCTTGAAGTGCGTAAAGTGCTTGATTTTTGACCCAAAAAAAGTCAAGGCCTGGAGTTCCTTGAAAACATCCCATTTTTTAACAAGGTGCTTAAAAAGTCCTTGAATTTCAAATCAACCATTCGCATTGAAAGTTTTGTTCATCCGTGATAAAATTGTTCTGAATAAAAAATAGTTCGTAGGAGTCCATTTCTATAACCTTTATTTACCCAGGCAAGCAAGTAAGAACAAATTCTGATTTTATTTATTGTCAAAAGTATGCATAATGTTGTGTTAATTCCACAACAAGAGATATGTAATGTTAATTACCTGAAATTATTCCATTTTTTGTGGGGGGGGAACCCTGCATATATCTGTATCGGTTGATATCGGTATCGCAAATTAAGAATTGGACAATATCGGTATATCGGTATCGGTAAAAAAGCCAATATCGAGCATCCCTAGTTTTAAGCCATAAATATTGGATCAGATAATTTTTTTCTATAGAAAATTGCATTTAAAATTGAATTGTATCCTTTTAAAATGAAAAATAGTGCTTGGAAAAGTACTTGAAAGTCCTTGAATTTCATTTTGCACTGTCTGTGGGAACCCCGTGGAACCCCCCTTCCCTCTTCCAGCTCCCCTTGGTCTCTTCCAGCCTGTAATGTCGTTGTTCTGCCACTAGGAAGCACTGTCTCCTCCTGAACAACGTCCTGGCAGTGAGTGGCGCGGTGCTCATGCTGCTCTGTAAGACCAGCGTCTCCTTTGAGATGATCATGGTGGCTCGCTTCCTGTACGGGGTCAACGCAGGTCAGGACCCCCCCTCTGTCTGTCCGTCTGTCTGTCTGTCAGAACTGTCTGTCTGTCTGTCTGTCAGAACTGTGTCTGTCTGTCTGTCTGTCTGTCTGTCTGAACTGTGTCTGTCTGTCTGTCAGAACTGTGTCTGTCTGTCTGTCTGTCTGTCTGTCTGTCTGTCAGAACATCATGTCTGTTTATCAGAATATCCTGTCTTGTCTCTCTGTTTGTCAGGACATCCTGTCTTGTCTCTCCGTTTGTCAGGACATCCTGTCTGTCTCTCTGTTGGTCAGACCTATCTGTGTCTCTGTCAGACCTGTCAGTCTGTCTATCTGTCAGTCTGTCAGACCTAGGGGTCAGTCAGTAGTATATATTTGGTACTTTGCGCCCCCTAGGGGTCAGTCAGTAGTATATATTTGGTACTTTGCGCCCCCTAGGGGTCAGTCAGTAGTATATTATATGGTGCTGTGCGCCCCCTAGGGGTCAGTCAGTAGTAGATATGGTGCTGTGCGCCCCCTAGGGGTCAGTCAGTAGTATATATGGTGCTGTGCGCCCCCTAGGGGTCAGTCAGTAGTAGATATGGTGCTGTGCGCCCCCTAGGGGTCAGTCAGTAGTATATATGGTGCTGTGCACCCCCTAGGGGTCAGTCAGTAGTAGATATGGTGCTGTGCGCCCCCTAGGGGTCAGTCAGTAGTTGATGTGGTGCTGTGCGCCCCCTAGGGGTCAGTCAGTATTATATATGGTGCTGTGCGCCCCCTAGGGGTCAGTCAGTATTATATATGGTGCTGTGCGCCCCCCATGGGTCAGTCAGTAGTAGATATGGTGCTGTGCGCCCCCTAGGGGTCAGTCAGTAGTTGATGTGGTGCTGTGTGGTCCCTAGGGGTCAGTCAGTAGTTGATGTGGTGCTGTGCGCCCCCTAGGGGTCAGTCAGTAGTTGATGTGGTGCTGTGCGCCCCCTAGGGGTCAGTCAGTAGTTGATGTGGTGCTGTGCGCCCCCTAGGGGTCAGTCAGTAGTTGATGTGGTGCTGTGCGCCCCCTAGGGGTCAGTCAGTAGTTGATGTGGTGCTGTGTGGTCCCTAGGGGTCAGTCAGTAGTATATATGGTGCTGTGCGCCCCCTATGGGTCAGTCAGTAGTAGATATGGTGCTGTGCGCCCCCTAGGGGTCAGTCAGTAGTAGGGCTGTACCAAATAGTTCGAAGCTTCGAAGCTTCATAACGTTGACATTCGAATTCTAAATCAACATTAGAATTATTATTAAGAAAATCTATTCATTCTGTTTAAACCAATGGGGTTTTTCTTCACAGTTGCAGATAAAGATTAGGCTACACTAATATTATACTATTATAGTATATGATTCGTCATAACATTTTTAATAAAACATTTATCATAAATAATGTAGCCTATCTGCATCCGCTTGGCGCTCCATCAAGATGTCACCATCACTTTCTTACCAACCGTGCCCGTATTGAAGCTTATATGAAACTGACGAGTTATATTCATTAAAGAAAGTTGATTTAATAAAAAATCTGATTAAAAATTGTGGATTTTGTTTTTGCGTATATAAAAAAAAAAAAAATTACATTTATTTAAAAAAATAATTATGGGTGCGGCCGGGTGGCGCAGTGGGCAAGGCGCTTGCCACCAACGCAGGAGATACTGGTATCGAGCCCAGCTCTCGGCGTTGCTTCGTCGTACTAAAACAATTGGCAGTGTTAGTCACGTGATTTTTTAAGGTAGCCTCTGTGAGCGAAGACGCTCATTGATTGCAGCGTAGAAGAAAAAGACGCTCTCCGATTGGCTAACCCTAACTCTAAGCATAACCACGTCCAAAGAATGCCTAAGCATAACCACTTCGAAAGAGGGCCTAAGCATAACCACTTCGAAGCAGAGAATATATGTACATGGCGGAAGAGACCCTTCGGAGCTAAACCAATCAGAGAGGGTCTTTTCTTCTTCGCTGTACCTAGCCAATCAGAGAGCGTCGTCGGAAACAGAGGCTACGGAAAAAAATCACGCGGGAAAGCCGGTGGGTGGGTCCTGGTCATTATAAACAGCGACTCCTACAGTTCGGTCGGGGCGCCTGCTAAGCGCGGATATGATCTAAGGGCGGTAGTGTGATCCTTCCACACTCTACGCCCTCTCAGTGAGAGTCCGCGCTGCCAGGTGAAAAGAAGCGGTTGATTGGCTACACGTGTGTCGGAGGAAGCACGTGGTAGCCTCCACTCTCCCAGACCGACCGTAGGGCGTAGGTGCGCAGCGACCAGGAAGGGGATTGGGAATTGGCATAACGACTAACATTGGGATGGGAGAAAAACGGAGGGAAAAAAAATTAAAAATTATGATTACATCATAAAATATGACAACAGACATTCTAAAACTTCAATAGAATCTTAGAATGTAAAAGAAAATAAAAAAATGACATTCGGTACAGCCCTAGTCAGTAGTTTATATGGTGCTGTGCGCCCCCTAGGGGTCAGTCTGAGCGTCCACACCATGTACCTTCTGGAGTGTTCTCCTCGGAAGCTGAGAGGGATGGTAGGCGTTACCGTGGCAACGTTCGTCTCCGTGGGCAAGTTCAGCGGACAGCTGCTGGGTATCAGGTGAGGACCCCGCCGGGAAGCCTACTACTACAGATTAGCATAATAAACATTATTATTATTATTGTTATTACAGATTAATGATCCGTAATCTGTTTCATTCAACACAGTCGTTACATTAGATTAGATTCAAATGTATTGTCGTCATACAGCACAAGTACAGTATAATGAAAAAGAGTGCAAAGGTAACAGTAAAGTGCATTAACAATATATACAATGTACAAGTGATTCAACTGGAGTATATATAATGAGTACTAGTTAGTAGTTCAAGTTCAAGTTCTTTAATAGTTGTCATACAGAAGTACAGAATACTTTCATACAAAATGCTTCTTACTGTTACGCTCCAGAGACTGTGCTAGACAAGATAGTATCAAATAACATAATAACATAATATAGCATGAATTTAGAAGAAGAAAATGAGGTCACAGTGTTCGGTATAGACATATGTACAATGTTCTGAGTTACCATATAATATACAATACACAATACTATGCAGTGTACTAATGTACAGTACTATCTAGTGCAAAGCAGAAATGGGATGAGGTACAATTTTAGGTACAATTTACAGTAAGGTGTACGAGTTGTAGTGCAATCCTTCATCCATAAATATAAAGTGTGGGGAGTGGGTGCTACAGTGTGTTTGTTTAAAGTGGGTGTGTGCTATAAGTGTGTGGAGTGGGTGCTACAGTGTGTTTGTTTAAAGTGGGTGTGTGCTATAAGTGTGTGGAGTGGGTGCTACAGTGTGTATGAATGCTAATACAGTGTTACAGTATTATGGACAGTGATACAGGTATAAATACATTATGGTAGTCATACTGGCCATTGGTATATAGTATAACTAGTAAGAGTATGTATGGGATATACATATATAGATATATACAGGTATGTATTGTACATGGCTATACTACAGAATTATATGGGTAGACTATAGTTTGAGGTAGGTAGTTATGATTACATTGTAAGGCAGTTGTAGACGGTGAAGGAAATATATACTTTAGTAGATACTATAGTAGGCAGTAGATACTTTAGTAGGCAGTCGATACTTTAGTAGGCAGTCGATACTTTAGTACAGTGGTTCTCAAATTACGGGTTGCGACCCAAATTGGGGTTGCGGGTAGGCGCATTGGCAAGTAAAAAAATAAAAAATAATAATGTTCTGGCAACATATTCTGGCTAAATATATCTCGTTTTATAAATGTGTATTGATAACATAGTGCTGTAATAAAATGTTCTAGTAAATATGCATGATAAAGTTCAACAACGTGTGCTTTTATTTTGATATTCATTAATTCCACGTTGAAATTACGCGATACATTAAGTGTGGGGTCCCCAAAATAAATCCTAAATAAAATGGGGTCGCGGTATGAAAATAGTTTGAGAACCCCTGCTTTAGTAGATACTTTAGTAGGCAGTCAATACTTTAGTAGGCCTTCAATACTTTAGTAGGCAGTCGATACTTTAGTAGATACTTTAGTAGATACTTTAGTAGGCAGTCGATACTTTAGTAGATACTTTAGTAGATACTTTAGTAGGCAGTCGATACTTTAGTAGGCAGTCGATACTTTAGTAGATACTTTAGTAGGCAGTCGATACTTTAGTAGGCAGTAGATACTTTAGTAGGCAGTCGATACTTTAGTAGGCAGTCGATACTTTAGTAGATACTTTAGTAGATACTTTAGTAGGCAGTCGATACTTTAGTAGGCAGTCGATACTTTAGTAGATACTTTAGTAGATACTTTAGTAGGCAGTCGATACTTTAGTAGGCAGTCGATACTTTAGTAGATACTTTAGTAGGCAGTCGATACTTTAGTAGGCAGTAGATACTTTAGTAGGCAGTCGATACTTTAGTAGGCAGTAGATACTTTAGTAGGCAGTAGATACTTTAGTAGGCAGTCGATACTTTAGTAGGCAGTCGATACTTTAGTAGGCAGTCGATACTTTAGTAGGCAGTCGATACTTTAGTAGATACTTTAGTAGGCCTTCAATACTTTAGTAGGCAGTAGATACTTTAGTAGGCAGTAGATACTTTAGTAGGCAGTCGATACTTTAGTAGATACTTTAGTAGACTAGATACATTAAAGATACTTATGAAACAATATCAACTTCAATTTCAAGACACATTTCATTACGGGCGGCTGGGTGGCGCAGCGGTCTAAGCGCTCGTCACCAACGCGTGAGGCACCGGTATCGAATCCGGCTGTCAGCGTTGCTTCCGGCTTGGGCCGGCTGTCATACTGACTCAATTGGCAGAGTCAGCGGGAGGGAAGTCGATGAGTGATAATCTGGTCATTGTAAACAGCGACTCCTACAGGTCGGTCAGGGCGCCTGCACAGCAAGGACAGGAGATGTCGAGGGTAGTGTGAGCCTCCCACACGTTACACCTCGCCAATGAGCGTCCGCGCTGGCAGGTGAAAAGAAGTGGCTGGCTGACTCCGCATGAATCGGAGGGGACATGCGATAGATTCTTCAACCCTCCCTACGACCGACCAGTGGGGGGCACATGCGAGCAACGATCAAGACAGGGGAGGGGGGAATTGGCACGACTAAATTGGGATGGGAGAAAAACAGAAAAAGAAGGAGAAAAAGTGGATAAAAAAAGACACATTTCATTACGCTAGAGTGCAAACCTCAAAGTAAGTGTTGTTATCACTCTGTGTCTGTGTCGTCATCATCATCATCATCACCATTGAATGATGAATGATGAATGAATGATTTTATTTCTTATTTTACAAAGCAATGTCAGTGTTTCCCCTGAAAAAAAATTCAGCAGCGGTGCTGTGCCTCTAGCGCGGTCCGGGGGCATGCCCCCCCGGAATATATATTTTTTTTACATTTTAAAGTTAAATGCATCAATCTGGTGCACTTTGAGAGCAAAATAAAGAGGCTAGATCTATGATGAACTTTGTGCTCAAAACACAAAATCGACTAGATTGCAGTGCTTTTTCCCTGCAGCCTTTTCCTCAGGTCAGTCTTTTACATTAAGCACCCCCCACAGCCCAAATGAAATGCTAAAAAAAATATATATATATATATATTATAATTATTTTTTATTTTAAAATATATATCTTTTTTTAATAGTCTAGTCTAGTTCATAGCAGCGGTGCAGCTGAATACTAAATGTGTATAGTTTTATATACAAAACGTATATACAAAAAAATATACAAAGGACTCCAGCCACCCGAACAACTGCCTCTTTGAACTGCTGCGGTCAGGCAAGCGATACCGGAGTCTTAAGGCGAGCACAGAAAGACTCAGAAGAAGCTTCTATCCCCAGGCCATCAGGCTGCTAAACGAACAATAAACACTATGCAACAACCATCAAATGCACACAGCACACACACCCACACGCACACACTCACTTAAACAAACAACACACTGCAGCACCCACTCTCCACACTTTAGATCACACAAACACACTTTATATCTATTGATAAAGGATTTGCACTACAACTTGTACACCTACTGTAAATTGTACCTAAATTGCACCTCATCCCATTTCTGCCTTGCACTATATAGTATTGTATATTAGTACACTGCATAGTATATTGTATATTATATGGTAACTCAGTTACGTTTATTCTGCATCGAACATTGTACATATGTCTATACTGAACACTGTGACCTCATTTGTTTACTTCTAATTTACATGCTATACTATGTTATTTTATTTCATACTTATCTTGTCTTGCACAGTCTCTGGAGCGTAACAGTAAGAAGCATTTTGTATAAAAGTATTCTGTACTTCTGTATGACAACTATTAAAGAAACTTGAACTTGAAACTTGAACATTTATTTATGTTTTTTAAATATTTTTTTTTGTCACAATTTTAATAGTTATGTTATATTAAAATAGAATTAGGATAATAATATGGTTTTATATTTATGTATCACCTTACAAATATAAGGTATATAATAATTTTTTAAATGTATGTATCAAACTACACATTTTTACCGTCTGTAGTGTGATAGTAAAGGGTTAACCTTCTGTAGTGTGGCAGTGAAATGAGTCAACCCTTTGTCGTGTGGCAGTGAAAGGGTTAACCTTATGTGTTGCCTCAGTGAAAGGGTTAACCATTTGGTAGTGTGGTAGTGAAAGGGTTAACAGATATACATAGACTTTTTATATGTGTCCTTGCCTTTGCGATATTGAATCATCATCACCGTCACATGTCCCACAGTGAGCTCCTGGGGACGGACCAGCGCTGGCCGTGGCTCTTAGCGTTCCCAGGGTTCACAGCTCTCCTGCAGCTGCTCACCCTGCCGCTGCTGCCAGAGTCCCCCAGGTACCTGCTGCTCGACCGGGGGGAGAGAGAGGCCTGCGAGAGAGGTACACACACACACGCACACGCACACAGAGAGAGGTACACACACACACACACGCACACAGAGAGAGGTACACACACACACAGAGGTACACACACACACAGAGGTACACACACACGCGCACACACACGCACACGCACACACAGAGGTACACACACTCACACACAGAGGTTCACACACAACTGCAGGGAAACTGCAGTGGCACAAGTGACTTTCCAGGCTGATCTTTCGAGTTTCAAGCTGCGTGGTGTTGATGTTTGCACACTTTAGGAGGTCCCTGGTGTAGTCCTTAAAGCGTCTCTTTTGGCCTCCAGCAGCCCGCTTTGCTCCTCTCAGTTGGCCATAGAGGACTTGGCGGGGTAGGCGGTGGTCAGGCATACGAATGGTGTGCCCTATCCAGTATGGTGTGCCCTATCCAGAGGAGATGTTCTTTGGCCACAGCTGCGGCCATACAGATTGAGTTGGTGTTGTTGAGGATGTCTGTGTGGGCGACTCAATCTTCCCAGGTCAGGCTGAGGATCCTTTGGAGGCAACAGATGTGGAAGGCCTCCAGGTTGGTGATGTACCGGCGGTATGGGGTCCAGGATTCTGCTCCATAGAGCAGAGTGGAGAGACATACTGCGTTGTAAACGACAACATTGGTGCTGTCATTCAGGTGTCGGTTTTCAAAAACCCTGCTGCGTAGGCATCCAAAGGATGATGCCGCTTTATTGATACGTGTGTGTATCTCCACGTCAAGGGAGCAGCATGAGGACAGAGTGGAGCCGAGGTAGGTGAAATGATCCACTGTTTTAAGTGG
>NC_140175.1:112173405-112198973 GCF_963971535.1 Notolepis coatsorum
TCTAGGGCCTCATTTACATCTATACAGTATAGCTTGCATATGCACAAAATAATGCACCTCTGAGAAAATCTTGGGATTTATAAAGAACTAACTTATCTGGTTGTTGAGGTGATGTGAGCAGAGAAGTTCACCCGGTCGTCAAGGACCACACCTAGTCTAAACAAGTAGTCTAGCTCTATAGACCAGTCTAAACAAGTAGTCTAGCTCTATAGACCAGTCTAAACAAGTAGTCTAGCTCTATAGACCAGTCTAAACAAGTAGTCTAGCTCTATAGACCAGTCTAAACAAGTATGCTAGCTCTATAGACCAGTCTAAACAAGTAGTCTAGCTCTATAGACCACCAGTCTAAACAAGTATTCTAGCTCTATAGACCAGTCTAAACAAGTAGTCTAGCTCTATAGACCAGTCTAAACAAGTAGTCTAGCTCTATAGACCAGTCTAAACAAGTAGTCTAGCTCTATAGACCAGTCTAAACAAGTAGTCTAGCTCTATAGACCAGTCTAAACAAGTAGTCTAGCTCTATAGACCAGTCTAAACAAGGAGTCTAGCTCTATAGACCAGTCTAAACTAAGAGTAGTCTAGCTCTATAGACCAGTCTAAACAAGTAGTCTAGCTATATAGACCAGTCTAAACAAGTAGTCTAGCTCTATAGACCAGTCTAAACAAGTAGTCTAGCTCTATAGAGCAGTCTAAACAAGTAGTCTAGCTCTATAGACCAGTCTAAACTAAGAGTCTAGCTCTATAGACCAGTCTAAACAAGTAGTCTAGCTCTATAGACCAGTCTAAACTAAGAGTCTAGCTATATAGACCAGTCTAAACAAGTAGTCTAGTTCTATAGACCAGTCTAAACAAGTAGTCTAGCTCTATAGACCAGTCTAAACTAAGAGTCTAGTTCTATAGACCAGTCTAAACAAGTAGTCTAGCTCTATAGACCAGTCTAAACTAAGAGTCTAGTTCTATAGACCAGTCTAAACAAGTAGTCTAGCTCTATAGACCAGTCTAAACAAGTAGTCTAGCTCTATAGACCAGTCTAAACAAGTAGTCTAGCTCTATAGACCAGTCTAAACAAGTAGTCTAGCTCTATAGACCAGTCTAAACAAGTAGTCTAGCTCTGGAGACCAGTCTAAACTAAGAGTAGTCTAGCTCTATAGACCAGTCTAAACAAGTAGTCTAGCTCTATAGACCAGTCTAAACTAAGAGTCTAGTTCTATAGACCAGTCTAGACTAAGAGTCTAGCTCTATAGACCAGTCTAAACAAGTAGTCTAGCTCTATAGACCAGTCTAAACAAGTAGTCTAGCTCTATAGACCAGTCTAAACTAAGAGTAGTCTAGATCTATAGACCAGTCTAAACAAGTAGTCTAGCTGTATAGACCAGTCTAAACAAGTAGTCTAGCTCTATAGACCAGTCTAAACAAGTAGTCTAGCTCTATAGACCAGTCTAAACAAGTAGTCTAGCTCTATAGACCAGTCTAAACAAGTAGTCTAGCTCTATAGACCAGTCTGTCTGTTGTTGCTGGTGTAGTCAACTCTGAGCTGTCTGATCTTTATAGAATCAGAGGGGGAGGAGCCATAGAGACAATATATCTAGAATCAGAGGGGGAGGAGTCATAGAGACAATATATCTAGAATCAGAGGGGGAGGAGCCATAGAGACAATATATCTAGAATCAGAGGGGGAGGAGCCATAGAGACAATATATCTAGAATCAGAGGGGGCGGAGCCATAGAGACAATCTCTCTAGAATCAGAGGGGGCGTGGCCTCTGAGCTGTGTGTTGTGTGTGTTGTAGTTTCTGGTGATCGAGACGACAGGGAAGAAAGGTCTGATGGTCAGAGGATACCTGGGCATGGCTGCTGCCCTGGGCCTTCTGACCGTCACGCTCTACCTGCAGGTTAGTGCACACACACACACACACACACACACACACACAATTATACTCCCTCCCCCCCCACCCCATGCTCTTTCACCCACCTACACCTACTGTACCCTGACCCCTCCCCTCTGACCCCCAATGACCAAGTGACATGTTTACTTACATGCTATATACAGCTGAGCTCAATCACATGACTCCACCTCATTCAAGGCTATTTTCTGTCCCTGCTGTGTTTTTATCTGTATGTACCTGATGTACCCCCCTTTTTTATCTATACTGTGACCCTACCACCCTATAGATTATAATAGTAATATATACTGTGACCCTACCACCCTATAGATTATAATAATAATATATACTGTGACTCTACCACCCTATAGATTATAATAGTAATATATACTGTGACCCTACCACCCTATAGATTATAATAATAATATATACTGTGACTCTACCATCCTATAGATTATAATAGTAATATATACTGTGACCCTACCACCCTATAGATTATAATAATAATATATACTGTGACCCTACCACCCTATAGATTATAATAGTAATATATACTGTGACCCTGCCACCCTATAGATTATAATAGTAATATATACTGTGACCCTGCCACCCTATAGATTATAATAATAATATATACTGTGACCCTGCCACCCTATAGATTATAATAGTAATATATACTGTGACCCTACCACCCTATAGATTATAATAGTAATATATACTGTGACCCTACCACCCTATAGATTATAATAGTAATATATACTGTGACTCTACCATCCTATAGATTATAATAGTAATATATACGGCTTATAACCTGGGCAGAGAGTCAGGAAATATGGAAGAATACAAGGCTTCAGTCTACACTCTGCGCAAGGCTGTTAAACTTGCTAAGAGGACATATGCTGAGAAACTGGAGACACAAATGGCACAAAACGACACAAGAGGCTTGTGGAGGGGACTGAAGACAATAACTGACTACAAAGTCAGCGCCCCCGCAATGGGGAGCGACGACGCCTCTCTAGCGGACAAACTCAACTCCTTCTACGCTCGGTTCGGTGTAGACAGTGTCGCCGCTAGCCCTCTGGCTAGTGACGTCACTGGCGCACCGGCTGTTGTGGAGGGGGGGGGGCAACCGCGGGGGGGCGGGGGCGCTCTCTCGTTGTCGGAACACAGTGTGAGAAGAGCATTTATGCAGGTGAACACCAGGAAGGCTGCAGGCCCAGATGGTATAACAGGACGCATACTTAAGTCCTGTGCAAACCAGCTTGCCCCGGTGTTCACCGCCATATTTAATCAATCCCTGGCGGAGTCAGTAGTCCCTGCCTGCTTCAAGATGTCTACCATCATCCCTGTACCGAAGAAACCCTCCCCAACATGTCCAAATGATTACAGACCGGTGGCACTCACCTCTGTGGTCATGAAATGTTTCGAGAGGCTGGTCAAGGACCACATTTGTGCCTCTCTCCCCAGTGATATGGACCCTATGCAATTTGCATACAGGACAAACAGGTCCACTGATGACGCGGTCTCCCAGGTACTGCACAGCACTCTCTCCCACCTTGACCGTCAGAAGGGGGGCTATGTGAGACTGTTGTTCATTGACTACAGCTCAGCGTTCAACACCATAGTCCCCACCAGACTGGTGGACAAGCTGATCGAGCTAGGCCTGAGCTCCGCCCTGAGCGCCTGGGTACTGGACTTTCTGAGTGAAAGACCCCAGGCGGTCAGGGTGGGGGGTCAGACCTCCAACACCATCACCCTGAGCATCGGGTCCCCCCAGGGCTGTGTTCTAAGCCCCCTGCTGTACTCACTCTACACACACGACTGTGTGGCCAAGTTCAGCTCCAACTCCATTGTGAAGTTCGCCGACGACACGGTGGTGGTGGGGCTGATCTCGGACAACGACGAGAAGGCCTACCGGGAGGAGGTTGAGGTACTGGAACGTTGGTGCCAGGACAACAGCCTGCTCCTGAACATTGGTAAAACCAAGGAGCTGATCGTGGATTATAGGAGAGGACAGCGGGAGACACACACACCACTGAGGATTAACGGGGCTACCGTGGACAGGGTGAGCAGCTTCAAGTACCTGGGGGTCCACATCTCAGAGGACCTGACATGGTCAACACACATAGGCACAGTAGTAAAGAAAGCGAAGCAGCGCCTCTACCACCTGAGACAGTTAAGGAAGTTCAGAGTATCGGGGAAGATACTCCAGTCCTTCTACTCAGGAGCTGTAGAGAGCATCTTGACCGGAAACATCACTGCCTGGTATGGGAACAGCACGGCACAGGACAAGAAGGCCCTACAGAGTGTGGTGCGCTCAGCCGAGCGTACCACGGGTATTGCGCTACCTCCCCTGCAGGCTCTATACAACAAGAGGTGCAAATCCAGAGCCTGCAGGATAATGAAAGACCCCCACCACCCCAATAACAGCCTGTTCCAGCTGCTGAGGTCAGGCAGACGCCTGCGAATTCTAGAGACTAAGACGGAGAGGCTTAGGCTAAGCTTCTTCCCCCAGGCCATCAGAGCCTTGAACAATGAACATTGAGAGACACAGAAACTGAACTATCCACACACAAGTACATTCACGACACGCACGCTGAGCACGCTCACACACTAGCAGCCACTTTAACACTCATGCCGCACACACGCACACTTATGGCCAGAGGAAAGGCCACTTAAAGTAGTATAACATAAGGAACAGTGTATTGCACTACTAAAGCTAACTAGCATGTCCTATATGCTCTGTAAATACTAATGTACAGATACCGAGATGGCACACCATGTACCTGTTTATTGCACTGTTTTATTGGATTCTATTAATATGTTGTACCACTGTATTTTATTGGATTCTATTATATGTTGTACCACTGTATTGCACATCGTCGCGGGCAAGACCAGCCGCATTTCATTGTATACCTGTATGCCGTGACAATTAAAACTCTTGAATCTTGAATCTTGAATCTATACTGTGACCCTGCCACCCTATAGATTATAATAGTAATATATACTGTGACCCTGCCACCCTATAGATTATAATAGTAATATATACTGTGACTCTACCATCCTATAGATTATAATAGTAATATATACTGTGACCCTGCCACCCTATAGATTATAATAGTAATATATACTGTGACTCTACCACCCTATAGATTATAATAATAATATATACTGTGACTCTACCACCCTATAGATTATAATAGTAATATATACTGTGACCCTACCATCCTATAGATTATAATAGTAATATATACTGTGACTCTACCACCCTATAGATTATAATAGTAATATATACTGTGACTCTACCACCCTATAGATTATAATAGTAATATATACTGTGACTCTACCATCCTATAGATTATAATAATAATATATACTGTGATCCTGCCACCCTATAGATTAATATGGAGTGAAAAATCATCAACGTTCTGAACTTTCAGCAGTAAATTTGCTTGTTCTTTTTTTGCATTGACTCATACACCTTTTTAAAAATCATCTGACATGAAGATGGAACACATTTTTGTTGTTAATATGATTTATATTACTGGTAGTTCATACAAGACATTATCGTCCTCTAAGCCAATCTGCACTTTAACATAATGGGTTGTTTTTATTTCTGTTAGCGCCGCGGATAGAAGAAAGCGGTCTTTAAAGCTGAGTCAATGTTGATGGTTTTGTTGAACATTTGTATTTCACAGGAGAAACTGTATTCAAAGAAAGCTATTAAAATAGTCTTTGAATCTAAATATACTTTCTTTGTGTTGATTTTACATTAATTCCATGATTTTACTCAAGTAAATATCTGTTACAAGTGTCGGTCTTAAGTAGAAAAATGCTATTTTGAATCTAGATTAATTACAGAAAATTGTGAGATTAATTAGTAAAAAAAAAAAAAGTATCTATTGACAGCACTAATTAATATACTGTGATATACTGGGCTGCCGTGACGACGACCCACTGAGAGGCTGCTGGTCAGATGATAGTTACAGTACTGAGAGGCTGCTGGTCAGATGGTAGTTACAGTACTGAGGTGCTGCTGGTCAGATGATAGTTACAGTACTGAGAGGCTGCTGGTCAGATGATAGTTACAGTACTGAGGTGCTGCTGGTCAGATGGTAGTTACAGTACTGAGGTGCTGCTGGTCAGATGATAGTTACAGTACTGAGGTGCTGCTGGTCAGATGATAGTTACAGTACTGAGGTGCTGCTGGTCAGATGATAGTTACAGTACTGAGAGGCTGCTGGTCAGATGATAGTTACAGTACTGAGGTGCTGCTGGTCAGATGATAGTTACAGTACTGAGGTGCTGCTGGTCAGATGATAGTTACAGTACTGAGGTGCTGCTGGTCAGATGATAGTTACAGTACTGAGGTGCTGCTGGTCAGATGGTAGTTACAGTACTGAGGTGCTGCTGGTCAGATGATAGTTACAGTACTGAGGTGCTGCTGGTCAGATGGTAGTTACAGTACTGAGGTGCTGCTGGTCAGATGATAGTTACAGTACTGAGAGGCTGCTGGTCAGATGGTAGTTACAGTACTGAGAGGCTGCTGGTCAGATGGTAGTTACAGTACTGAGGTGCTGCTGGTCAGATGATAGTTACAGTACTGAGGTGCTGCTGGTCAGATGGTAGTTACAGTACTGAGGTGCTGCTGGTCAGATGGTAGTTACAGTACTGAGGTGCTGCTGGTCAGATGATAGTTACAGTACTGAGGTGCTGCTGGTCAGATGGTAGTTACAGTACTGAGGTGCTGCTGGTCAGATGGTAGTTACAGTACTGAGGTGCTGCTGGTCAGATGGTAGTTACAGTACTGAGGTGCTGCTGGTCAGATGATAGTTACAGTACTGAGGTGCTGCTGGTCAGATGATAGTTACAGTACTGAGGTGCTGCTGGTCAGATGATAGTTACAGTACTGAGGTGCTGCTGGTCAGATGATAGTTACAGTACCTCACTGAGAGGCTGCTGGTCAGATGATCTCCTTGGTAGCAGTAGAAGTTGGAGAGGATTCTGGGAGGTAGGCAGGCGCTCCTCAGCCTCCTCAGCAGGAGGAGGCGCTGTTGGGCCTTCTTTCATATGGAAGCGGGTATTGGCTGTTCAGGACATAGATATATATATATATAACTAGATGGTGGAGGCGGAGTCTCCAGCGTAGTTCACCAGCGGCCATCTTGTCACAGTCAACTGTCGGAACAAAAATACTCTTAACTCGCTGAAATCTTGACGGATTTACAAGCGGTTTGGTTTATTACAAACGTTATTAACGTGGCTATGATGCTTGGACATGTTGAAATAATTTTCATATGAAAGTCCATTATAGGTATGCAGTATGATAACTACATCTCTGGCGTTTATAACAAACCAAACCGTTTGAGAATCGGTCCAAGCTATGGTTATTTCAATAGTACATGCACCAATGCACCATAGACATTGATTCATGTTATGAGTGGGCGTGCTGCCTGTGGCAAGATGGCCGCCATGTGGCAACGTCGGTCTCCATTGGCCAGCAGCGCGGGTGAGTCATCTAGCCTTTATGTATGTTGTCTATGGTTCAGGAGAGGTCCCCGCTGATGTGGACAATACACTTGAGTCTGCTCGGGACACCATTGATGTAAACGGGGGAGTGGCTGCCACTTTTGGACCTCCTGAAGTCCACGATGAGCGTCCTCGTCCTCGTGCACGTTGAGGACACGGTGGTTGGAGGATCCCGTCCCTGTAGGCCACCTCGTCGTCGTTGGTGATTCGGCCGCCCCCACAACATTGGTGTTCATTTGCAAACTTAACTATTACGTTTGAGTGGTGAATTGGCTGGCAGTCGTGGATAAAGAGGGAGAAGAGGAGGGGGGCTCAGAACACAGCCCTGAGGGACACCTGAGCTATAGTCTATGAACGGCATCCAGATGTATGTGTTTTTGTCTTCCAGATGGGTCAGGTGCAGGGCGGGGTAGAGTGTGGAGAGATCGTGTCGTTGACGTGGGCCGGAACCACTCTCAAAGCACTTCACAGCGATGAGAGCGCTGTCCACCGGTAGTCCTTCAGATGTGTGGGTGGGACGGTGGATGATGATCGAGGTGGTCTTGAAGCATTGTGGGGACTATGGACTGGTTGACAGTGAGTGAGGGGTTGAATATAGAAGTGAGTCAGTATTATCCTTATCCTAAGCGGGCAACACATATTTTTAGCTCATCGGGGAGGAAGGCATTGTGGTTAGTAGGCTCATTGTTGGAGCTTATAGTCTGAATGCCTTGCCACATGCGCCATGCATCGGAATTGTTGTTGTTGGTCCTCTATTTGTAGAGTATAGTGTTGACTTTGGCTGTTCTGATGCCCTTTTTGAGGCTAGTGCTGGCTGTACTGTAGGCCGCACAGTTTGCACACTGGCTTCCAGCAGCTGTCGGACCTCACTGGTCATCCAGGGTTTCTGGGTTGAAAAGGACCGGAGAGATTTAGTTATTGTGACGCCGGCCTCAGTGCAGAAGTTAATGTAGGATAATAACACAGCAGATCTGTCTGTTCATTCATGCCTTATTTGGGAGCCATGAGTGGCCGAATGGGCAAGAATACTCCAATCGGTGCCGTCAAAAGAGTTCAGAGACTGCTCCCTCTGGCCAGACAGTGACTGTCTTTACTGCTGGCTTGACTCATTTTATGAGGGGTGGTTTGTAAGCTGGGGCCAGAAACAGACAGAGGTGGTCTGACTGTGGTCAGACAGGTGGGCGCAGGGAATAGCTTTATATGAGTCCTTGATATTAGTGTAGAGATTGTCCAAGGTGTTTTTCCCCCTGGGTGGGGTGGGAGACATGTTGATGGAATGTGGGTAATAAAATCACGGCCTATGATGAGTGCTTAGTCTGTTGTCTGCTGATGGCACACTGCAGTTGCACAAGTGCTAGCATGTGTTGTGTGTGGTATATACACAGCGCAGCGGTGACGGTGATGGCATTCATCATAACATATATGACACACATGACATACAGATAGACAGTACTGCTACATCTATGCATTTATGACATATCAGATTTGCAAATACAGTACTGTTTGTGATACAAAAGTGTCCAGAAAAAGAGTGTATATACATTTGACGTAGAAACTGTACATTGTAGGAGGTTGGGTAGGTGGGGTGGGGTTGGGTGGGGGGGGGGGGACTGTACATTGGAGGTGGGTGGGGGACACTGTACAATGTACATTGGAATACTGACAAAGCCATACATGGTCATTTACTGTACAACTGGGTTAGGACATGTGTGGGGGCCAGTTTCGAATTGCAGTCTCCCGTAGTTGTTCTTTGAGAGTGTTTTTGAAAGTGGGTAGTGATTCACATTCCTTTACAGCTTTGGGTAGGGCGTTCCACATTGATGTGGCATAATTGCGAAACGTGTTTAGTCCCTTGTTTGAGACGAATCTGGGTTTAACATGATTTGTGGAGCTCCCTCTGGTGTTGTGATCGTGGTATTCACTGACCTTTGGGAAGTATTTTGACATGTGCATGGGTACCTTGGTCGTGTAGTTTAAGTTTAAGTTTAAGTTTATTTGGATCCCCATTAGCCACAGCAGTGCTGGGGCTATTCTTCCTGGGGTCCATAACACATAAAATACAGTTACAGACTTATACACTCACAACATTTACATGTCATACAGACAATTAAAACAACAATAAAAACCCTTATACACTCATAACATTTACATGTCATACAGACAATTAAAACAACAATAAAAACCCTTATACACTCACAACATTTACATGTCATACAGACAATTAAAACAACAATAAAACCCTAATCAAATTCATAATACAATATAAAAATATATACGCCTTATGAATTCATAATACAATACAATAATACCTACTCATAATTAATTCATAATACAATACAGCATAATATACTATTTAGCTTTTACATACATTATCTATGTTCATATCAGCCAATTATACAATATTTTAATAATATATCCCTATCAGACACATGCCTTTTCATCCATATATACCTATCTCTTTATCAGACACATACATTTTCATTTACGTACACACTATCTATTAGGGAATGTCAATTTCTTTGGTTGAAAATGTTGTTTTACCACGATTTTGAAACGACATTTACTATTCTCCTGCTTAACATGTCTGGGAAGAGAGTTCCATTCCTGCATACCATGGAACATGACAGTTCGCTTCATTGCATTCGACCTCACTTTTGGAAGTGTAAAACCTCGTGCAGAAGCATGTCTGGTGGAATGGTTGTCTGTCAAGACTTATTGATAAATTGTTATATAAAATTGAGGGGATCTTTGTAACAAGAATATTCCTAGTGAATACAAGGAGTGAGCAGAGTAATTTATGTTTGACAAGTAACCAAGTTAAACAACTGTGCATCGCTGCAACATTAGTTCTGTACTCACAGCGAAGCGCTATACGTGCTGCTTTGTTTTGTACCATTTGTAATTTTTTCAGTTTATTCGTCGTTACATTCGACCATACTGCAGGACAATAGTCAAGATTTGACAACCAGAGCTTTAATTACCTGTTTGATAGAATTTAGTGGTAACAAATGAGCACATCTTTTAACAACAGAAATCCCTCTTCCCATTTTCACTACTATATTGTTTATATGGTGTGACCATGACAATTTACTGTCTAATGTTACCCCTAGGAGTTTAGTCTCCTGGACTTGATTAATTACCACATCACTTATCAAAAGTTTCAAGACTGGGTTCGTTCTTAGAGACTGGGTTCGTTCTTAGAGTATGGTTTGAACCGAAAAGTGTATCTTGTAGACCAGGCCCATTGCAAGTTGCTGTACTCTGTCGTCTACTCTAAGCCATCCTAGGTTGTCAAAGTGGGCAGGGGTGAGGTGGGTTCTAGGAGTCAGGTCAAGCAGTAGTCTGACTAGTTTGTTTTGAGATGTTTGTAATTTGGTTTTTAGTGCCTTTGAGGTGCTTTGGTACCATGAGGTGCAAGCATAGTTGTAGTACCCTTGAATGAGTGCTCCTGCCAGAGTCTTCAGGGTATTCTTGTTTCCCAGAGAGGAGATCCGGTACAAGAATCGAGTTCGTTGGTTGACTTTTTTTATTACATTGGATGCCATTTTGTCACAGGAAAGATTAGCCTCTAGGATGGAACCAAGGTAGGTAATTTCATCTTTCCTTGTGACAATATTGTCACCCACTGTAACTGAGAAGCCGTCGGTCTTGCTGAGTTTGTTATTTGAACCGAAGAGAATGGACTCTGTTTTGCCCATGTGTAATGATAGTTTGTTATCAGCGAGCCATATGCAGATTTTGCCTAGTTCCGAGCCGAGGGTTTTTTCAACCTGTAACTTGTTCTTGTCAGAGACCAGCAGGGCTGAGTCGTCCACAAACAGGAACAAGTTGCAGTCACAAGCTGACGACATGTCATTTGCATAAATTAGGAACAGTAGCGGTCCTAGTATACTTCCTTGTGGAACACCACAGCTCACTGGGAGGGGGGGGGATAGGGTACCGTTTACCTCCACCATCTGTTCTCTCCCCTCCAGGTAGGATTGTATCCAGCTCACTGATAGACTATCAAAACCAATTGCTTTTAGCTTGTCAATCAGAATGGTGTGATTGACAGTGTCGAAGGCCTTTTGTAGGTCCAGCATGACCATGCCGCAGTATTTGCCCGCGTCCACCTCTTGTTTGATGTGGTCGTTCAAATAGAGAAGGTATGTGTCAGTGGAGTGGGATGTTCTGAAGCCAGATTGGAATTCGTAGATTAGATTTTTTTTCACAAGGTACTTTTCAACCTGTTCGTATACTATTTTTTCCATGACTTTCGAGATGGATGTAAGGATAGAAACAGGGCGGTAGTTGCCAGGGTCTAATTTGCTGCCCTTTTTGTGCAGGGGTGTTACTCTCGCAATTTTGAAGTTCTTGGGGACGTGTCCCTGTTTTATGGAGAGGTTTATTATGTGTGTGATGACTGGGGTGATGGCGGCTGCTGAGTCTCAGGAATTTGGAGGGGATGTTGTCATGGCCAGTGGCCTTGTTGGAGGGCGCTCAGTTTTTTGAGTACCTCATCTGTAGTTACCATTTCCAGTTCGAAGTCGTCTTTGTGGATGCCTAGGTTCTTGTAGTATGCTACTATGTGTTCTACCCCATAATGCCCTGAGTGGGAGGGTAGTTTGTTTACCAGTGTTGTGGCTATGTTTGTGAAGAAAGTGTTTAAGTAATTGGCTACATCCAGCTTGTCTGTGATGAGCGTGTTGTCCGTCTCTATGTTTATGTTTGAGAACCTGGTTAAGTTTTTTACTGCAGCCTAGTTGATTATTGAGTAATTTCCAAAGTTCACATGGTTTATTTTTGTTTTCCTCAGTTTTGTCATTGATGAAATTAGCAGTTTTGATCATGGAGTTTACGTCATTTCTTAGTTTCTTTCTAGTTTGAGTTCAGTCACGTGGGCTTGGAGTTCACTGCTCGTGCTTTTGGTAAGCTTTGACTGACTTTTACGAAACTCGGAGCATTTTTTGTCTCTGGCTTTCATAGCGGTCAGTATTTCAGTGTGCATCCACGGCTCAGCGCGATTTTTTACCCTGGTGGTTCTTAGGGGGGCCATGTTGTTTAGTATTGATGAACATTTGGTTTTGAAGCCAAGCCATGTTTCTTCAACCAGTGTACCATTGAGTTCATCTGACCAGTCCAGACTCTCCAGTTCGAGGTTAAAGGCCTCGCTAGAGTAGGTTTTGAGGTCTCTAGATGTGACTGTTTTGTGACAGCCAGCCTTTTGCTTTAGCTTTTTGCGGGTACAGAATATCATATAATGATCACTTAACCTGCATGCTATAACCCCTTTATTGGAGATCTTGGACTTGTCGAGGTCAGGATGAGGTCAATGGTAGTCTGAGTTGAATCACACACTCTTGTGGGTTGGGTGATTAGCTGGCTGAGGCCGTGTAGATCACAAAACCTACTGAAGGCCTTGAAGACGGGTGCTGCTTTACGTAGCATGTCCGTGTTCCAGGCCCCAATAAGAATTTTTTCTACGCCCTCCACCCCAGCTAAACACCCATCAAGTGTGTCATAGAAGCCACTGTGTTCTGGCGGTCTATAGATTGTGCCTACTAGTACTGATTTCGCCCTTTAAAATAAGATTTCAATCCAAACAGTTTCAATCTCGTCATGGTTAAGGTCAGTACGGTTGATGAATTTGGTATCTTTGTGAATATACACACAGACGCCACCTCCATACTGGTTTCTATCCCTCCTGACTATTGAATAGTTCTCGATTTCAATATCTGGATCCTGTACAGATGAGTCTAGTTTTGTTTCTGTGAAACACAATATGTTATCCTTACCGTTTAAAAACAAATGTCTGATTTCAGCCAGTTTGGGTCTCAGGCTGTTTGTGTTTAGGTGAAATATATGAAGTCCATTTGTGTTCGTTATAAAAAGAAAGAGTGTAAACTATATAATTACCTCTGAATATAAAGATATAAGGTTTACCACAATGAAATTTAGGTTTGAGTGACATAAACATTTTTTTTTAAATTAAAATATATATATTATATTTCTTTTTTGGATGGAAGAGCCACACATTGACGGGCAAAGATCCACATGCGGCTCGCAAGCCACGGGTTGGCCACCCCTGCGCTAGACGCTTGCAAAGTGCTGTGACTTTCGTCTGTTCCAACGGCCCATATGTGGAATAACGTTCTAATTACATTTTCCTGAAGTAATTTTGAAATTTCAGAAACCGTGCCAGATAAAACGGGTACTTTTTAATTAAGTAATTGAGTGACAAAGCTGGAGCTCGACCGAGTGACGAGGATACATTGATCGAAAATCCCTAGGGGTCATGTGACCCCTTGTCGGCTGTGCTAGTGTTAACTAGACTAACTCATGGTTTTAGCTAGACTAACTTGTGACTTTAATTAGACTAACATGTGGTTTTAACTAGACTAACTCATGATCTTAACTTGACTAATTGGTTTAACTTGACTAACTCATGATCTTAACTTGACTAACTCATTGTTTTAACTAGACTAACTCGTGATCTTAACTAGACTAACTCATGATCTTAATTAGACTAACTCATGATCTTAATTAGTCTAACTCATGATCCTAACTAGACTAACTCATGATCTTAATTAGACTAACTCATGATCTTAACTAGACTAACTCATGATCTTAATTAGTCTAACTCATGATCTTAATTAGTCTAACTCATGATCTTAACTAGACTAACTCATGATCTTAACTAGACTAACTCATGATCTTAATTAGTCTAACTCATGATCTTAACTAGACTAACTCATGATCTTAATTAGACTAACTCATGATCTTAACTAGACTAACTCATGATCTTAATTAGACTAACTCATGATCTTAACTAGACTAACTCATGATCTTAACTAGACTAACTCATGATCTTAACTAGACCAACTCATGATCTTAACTAGACAAACTCATGATCTTAACCAGACTAAATCATGGTTTTAACTAGACTAAATCATGATCTTAACTAGTCTAACTCATGATCTTAACTAGACTAAATCATGATCTTAATTAGTCTAACTCATGATCTTAACTAGACTAACTCATGATCTTAACTAGACTAACTCATGATCTTAACTAGACTAACTCATGATCTTAATTAGACTAACTCTTGATCTTAACTAGACTAACTCATGATCTTAACTAGACTAACTCGTGATCTTAACTAGACTAACTCATGATCTTAACTAGACTAACTCATGATCTTAATTAGTCTAACTCATGATCTTAACTAGACTAACTCATGATCTTAATGAGTCTAACTCATGATCTTAACTAGACTAACTCATGATCTTAATTACTCTAACTCATTATCTTAACTAGACTAACTCATGATCTTAATTACTCTAACTCATGATCTTAACTAGACTAACTCATGATCTTAATTAGTCTAACTCATGATCTTAACTAGACTAACTCATGATCTTAATTAGTCTAACTCATGATCTTAACTAGACTAACTCATGATCTTAATTACTCTAACTCATTATCTTAACTAGACTAACTCATGATCTTAACTAGACTAACTCATGATCTTAACTAGACTAAATCATGATCTTAACTAGACTAACTCATGATCTTAACTAGACTAACTCATGATCTTAACTAGACTAACTCATGATCTTAATTACTCTAACTCATGATCTTAACTAGACTAACTCATGATCTTAATTAGACTAACTCATGATCTTAACTAGACTAACTCATGATCTTAACTAGACTAACTCATGATCTTAACTAGTCTAACTCATTATCTTAATTCCTCTAACTCATGATCTTAACTAGACTAACTCATGATCTTAACTAGACTAACTCATGATCTTAATTAGTCTAACTCATGATCTTAACTAGACTAACTCATGATCTGAATTACTCTAACTCATGATCTTAACTAGACTAACTCATGATCTTAACTAGACTAACTCATGATCTTAACTAGACTAACTCATGATCTTAATTAGACTAACTCATGATCTTAATTAGACTAACTCATGATCTTAACTAACTCATGATCTTAATTACTCTAACTTATGATCTTAACTAGACTAACTCATGATCTTAATTAGACTAACTCATGATCTTAACTAGACTAACTCATGATCTTAATTAGACTAACTCATGATCTTAACTAGACTAACTCATGATCTTAACTAGACTAACTCATGATCTTAACTAGACCAACTCATGATCTTAACTAGACAAACTCATGATCTTAACCAGACTAAATCATGGTTTTAACTAGACTAACTCATGATCTTAACTAGTCTAACTCATGATCTTAACTAGACTAAATCATGATCTTAATTAGTCTAACTCATGATCTTAACTAGACTAACTCATGATCTTAACTAGACTAACTCATGATCTTAACTAGACTAACTCATGATCTTAATTAGACTAACTCATGATCTTAACTAGACTAACTCATGATCTTAACTAGACTAACTCGTGATCTTAACTAGACTAACTCATGATCTTAACTAGACTAACTCATGATCTTAATGAGTCTAACTCATGATCTTAACTAGACTAACTCATGATCTTAATTACTCTAACTCATTATCTTAACTAGACTAACTCATGATCTTAATTACTCTAACTCATGATCTTAACTAGACTAACTCATGATCTTAATTAGTCTAACTCATGATCTTAACTAGACTAACTCATGATCTTAATTAGTCTAACTCATGATCTTAACTAGACTAACTCATGATCTTAATTACTCTAACTCATTATCTTAACTAGACTAACTCATGATCTTAACTAGACTAACTCATGATCTTAACTAGACTAAATCATGATCTTAACTAGACTAACTCATGATCTTAATTACTCTAACTCATTATCTTAACTAGACTAACTCATGATCTTAACTAGACTAACTCATGATCTTAACTAGACTAAATCATGATCTTAACTAGACTAACTCATGATCTTAACTAGTCTAACTAATTATCTTAATTACTCTAACTCATGATCTTAACTAGACTAACTCATGATCTTAACTAGACTAACTCATGATCTTAACTAGACTAACTCATGATCTTAATTAGACTAACTCATGATCTTAATTAGACTAACTCATGATCTTAACTAACTCATGATCTTAATTACTCTAACTCATGATCTTAACTAGACTAACTCATGATCTTAATTAGACTAACTCATGATCTTAATTACTCTAACTCATGATCTTAACTAGACTAACCCATGATCTTAATTAGACTAACTCATGATCTTAACTAGACTAACTCATGATCTTAACTAGACTAACTCATGATCTTAATTAGACTAACTCATGATCTTAACTAGACTAACTCATGATCTTAACTAGACTAACTCGTGATCTTAATTACTCTAACTCATGATCTTAACTAGACTAACTCATGATCTTAACTAGACTAACTCATGATCTTAACTAGACTAACTCATGCTCTTAACTAGACTAACTCATGCTCTTAACTAGACTAACTCATGATCTTAACTAGTCTAACTCATGATCTTAACTAGTCTAACTCATGATCTTAACTAGACTAACTCATGATCTTAATTAGACTAACTCATGATCTTAACTAGTCTAACTCATGATCTTAATTAGTCTAACTCATGATCTTAACTAGACTAACTCATGATCTTAACTAGACTAACTCATGCTCTTAACTAGACTAACTCATGCTCTTAACTAGACTAACTCATGATCTTAACTAGTCTAACTCATGATCTTAATTAGTCTAACTCATGATCTTAACTAGACTAACTCATGATCTTAATTAGACTAACTCATGATCTTACCTAGACTAACTCATGATCTTAACTAGTCTAATTCATGATCTTAACTAGACTAACTCATGATCTTAACTAGTCTAACTCATGATCTTAACTAGACTAACGCATGATCTTAACTAGTCTAACTCATGATCTTAACTAGACTAACTTATGATCTTAACTAGTCTCACTCATGATCTTAACTAGACTAACTCATGATCTTAACTAGTCTAACTCATGATCTTAACTAGTCTAACTCATGATCTTAACTAGACTAACTCATGATCTTAATTAGACTAACTCATGATCTTAACTAGTCTAACTCATGATCTTAATTAGTCTAACTCATGATCTTAACTAGACTAACTCATGATCTTAACTAGACTAACTCATGCTCTTAACTAGACTAACTCATGATCTTAACTAGACTAACGCATGATCTTAATTAGTCTAACTCATGATCTTAACTAGACTAACTCATGATCTTAATTAGTCTAACTCATGATCTTAACTAGACTAACTCATGATCTTAATTACTCTAACTCATTATCTTAACTAGACTAACTCATGATCTTAACTAGACTAACTCATGATCTTAACTAGACTAAATCATGATCTTAACTAGACTAACTCATGATCTTAACTAGACTAACTCATGATCTTAACTAGACTAACTCATGATCTTAATTACTCTAACTCATGATCTTAACTAGACTAACTCATGATCTTAATTAGACTAACTCATGATCTTAACTAGACTAACTCATGATCTTAACTAGACTAACTCATGATCTTAACTAGTCTAACTCATTATCTTAATTCCTCTAACTCATGATCTTAACTAGACTAACTCATGATCTTAACTAGACTAACTCATGATCTTAATTAGTCTAACTCATGATCTTAACTAGACTAACTCATGATCTTAATTACTCTAACTCATTATCTTAACTAGACTAACTCATGATCTTAACTAGACTAACTCATGATCTTAACTAGACTAAATCATGATCTTAACTAGACTAACTCATGATCTTAATTACTCTAACTCATGATCTTAACTAGACTAACTCATGATCTTAATTAGACTAACTCGTGATCTTAACTAGACTAACTCATGATCTTAACTAGACTAACTCATGATCTTAACTAGTCTAACTAATTATCTTAATTCCTCTAACTCATGATCTTAACTAGACTAACTCATGATCTTAACTAGACTAACTCATGATCTTAACTAGACTAACTCATGATCTTAATTAGACTAACTCATGATCTTAACTAACTCATGATCTTAATTACTCTAACTCATGATCTTAACTAGACTAACTCATGATCTTAATTAGACTAACTCATGATCTTAATTACTCTAACTCATGATCTTAACTAGACTAACTCATGATCTTAATTAGACTAACTCATGATCTTAACTAGACTAACTCATGATCTTAACTAGACTAACTCATGATCTTAATTAGACTAACTCATGATCTTAACTAGACTAACTCATGATCTTAACTAGACTAACTCGTGATCTTAATTACTCTAACTCATGATCTTAACTAGACTAACTCATGATCTTAACTAGACTAACTCATGATCTTAACTAGACTAACTCATGCTCTTAACTAGACTAACTCATGCTCTTAACTAGACTAACTCATGATCTTAACTAGTCTAACTCATGATCTTAACTAGTCTAACTCATGATCTTAACTAGACTAACTCATGATCTTAATTAGACTAACTCATGATCTTAACTAGTCTAACTCATGATCTTAATTAGTCTAACTCATGATCTTAACTAGACTAACTCATGATCTTAACTAGACTAACTCATGCTCTTAACTAGACTAACTCATGCTCTTAACTAGACTAACTCATGATCTTAACTAGTCTAACTCATGATCTTAATTAGTCTAACTCATGATCTTAACTAGACTAACTCATGATCTTAATTAGACTAACTCATGATCTTACCTAGACTAACTCATGATCTTAACTAGTCTAATTCATGATCTTAACTAGACTAACTCATGATCTTAACTAGTCTAACTCATGATCTTAACTAGACTAACGCATGATCTTAACTAGTCTAACTCATGATCTTAACTAGACTAACTTATGATCTTAACTAGTCTCACTCATGATCTTAACTAGACTAACTCATGATCTTAACTAGACTAACTCATGATCTTAACTAGACTAAATCATGGTCTTAACTAGACTAAATCATGGTTTTAACTAGACCAACTCATTGTTTTAACTAGACTAACTCGTGATCTTAACTAGACTAACTAATGGTTTTAAGTAGACTAACTCATTGTTTTACTAGACTAGACTAACTCGATGACTAACGTGTGGTCTGTGTGTTGAGTTCAGAAGCAGGTGGTCTGGATGCCGTACTGCAGCATGGTCCTCATCTTCGTCTTTATCTTCCTCTTCTCCAGCGGACCAGGTGAGTCAGAGCCTCCAGTATGTTGTCACAGCATCTCTAACTCTAACATCAGAGCCTCCAGTATGTTGTCACAGCATCTCTAACTCTAACATCAGAGCCTCCAGTATGTTGTCACAGCATCTCTAACTCTAACATCAGAGCCTCCAGTATGTTGTCACAGCATCTCTAACTCTAACATCAGAGCCTCCAGTATGTTGTCACAGCATCTCTAACTCTAACATCAGAGCCTCCAGTATGTTGTCACAGCATCTCTAACTCTAACATCAGAGCCTCCAGTATGTTCTCACAGCATCTCTAACTCTAACATCAGAGCCTCCAGTATGTTGTCACAACATCTCTAACTCTAACATCAGCTGAGTTAGTTCTGACTGTCTACAGCTGGAGTGACGGAGAGATCTTCAGCAAGTGTTTTAAAGCTGGTATTAGTTGAGTTAGTTCTGTTGTTGTTGTTGTTGTTGTTGTTGTTGTTGTGCAGCTGGAGTGACAGCTCCTCTCCCAGGAGAGATCTTCAGCCAGTGTTTTAAAGCTGCCGGCTTCACAGTCGCCTGCACCATCAACTGGACCGGGCTGTTCCTGCTGGGGATGCTGTTCCCTCTCATAGTGGTGAGTAGATCAAACACTCATCATCATCATCATCATCATCATCATCATCATCATCATCATTATCATTATCATTATCATTATCAAAATCAAATCAAATTTATTTGTAAGGCCCGACAACATGGGACGTACACGTCTTCTTTAAAGGATAACTCCAACATTTTGGGAAATTAGCTTATTTAACATCTTCCCTGGAGTTAGACAAGAAGATGCATACCTTTTTTGTCTCTGTGCGTGCATTTTAGCTTTGGGAATAGATGCTCCGTTAGCATAGCTTAGCTTCATCACTGGAAGTGAGGCAGGACAGTAGCCTTACAGTGCCTTACAGTGTATTGCAAGGTCTGACATTGACCAAACTTGATATGCATGACCTTGGTGGGCTCTAGGTCAACTCCTGAAAAGGGGGTCAATGTCAGACTTTGCAATCAAAAGTTAGGGGGCTAATAACCCTTGCCATAATTTCAGTGCGCCCCTAACTTTTGATTGCAAGGTCTGACATTGACCCCCTTTTCAGGAGTTGACCTAGAGCCCACCAAGGTCATGCATATCAAGTTTGGTCAATGTCAGACCTTGCAATACACTGTAAGGCACTGTAAGGCTACTGTCCTGCCTCACTTCCAGTGATGAAGCTAAGCTATGCTAACGGAGCATCTATTCCCAAAGCTAAAATGCACGCACAGAGACAAAAAAGGTATGCATCTTCTTGTCTAACTCCAGGGAAGATGTTAAATAAGCTAATTTCCCAAAATAGTGGAGTTATCCTTTAAACAAGTCAAGAAGAAACATCACAATAATTCAAGAACAAAACAAGGACACCATAAGGTCCACATTTATTATTATTTTTTAATAAATGCAACACTCCCAGACATACCCCACGCGAAGGTAAGGAAAAACTCACTAAAACCTAGCAATAGGAAAAAATGCACCACAGGCAATGTGGAGGAGAGAAACCTTAGAAGGGCCGTTCAAGGGGGGATCTCCCTTCTTAGATGTCGGTGATAGTAGTGTTGCAGTAAAACAGGCGAACAGTTGGTAAGCATGCACTCATGATGATCATCATCGTCATCGTCATCATCGTCATCATCATCATCATCATCATCATCATCATCAGGGTTATGCTGCCAGAGTGACACACCAAATCTACACAGGGAATAGAGAAAAACTCCAGGGCCCTCATTTATCAACAATGCTTAGAAAGTGTTCTATTTTCGTTCTTAAGCACAGAAAATCGGGATTTATCAAAGGTGCGTGCACAGGTCGTACGCACACTCTGTATTGATAAATACCATTTGTTCTTACCGTTAATGTCGTGCATGATTATCCATATATGATCATGAAACACCCCCATGGAATGTAGAATAATGGACTAAGCGGACTTGAAACTTCACTGAGAGCGAGTCCTCCGTGATCAATCTCGCTGTCCGTGAAGTTTCAACGGAGGTCATCTATTCTAACCAACACATTGAAGCTAGAAAGCATTTAGTTGTGACCAATCTTATTTGGTAACATGACACACAGAATAATAGTATTTAGCGTTTTATTTAAAAAAATATTTAATCGTATGATTATAGATATTTTTTGAGAATAAATAAATCCAATGAAGGCGTCAAGTTCACAGACAACTCCGCTGAGGAGGAGGGAGCGTGTAGACTATCTTCGGTGCCAAGGATGTTGACTGACCCAGTCCTGCTACAGAACCAGCACATTGACAGAAATAAATGACAAGCTGACCCGACATTAAGCACTGTAATGACTGAAATGAAATCAATTTCAGCAGGCCAACTCTGCGCTCTACAATGCCTATTGTGCGCTCGTGATCCCGTGGTTTTGGTCAGAGTCATTATGGCTTCAGTGGATAACCCTGATCTGCATTTAAGTGATGTTTTAATTATAGATTCCCCAGTAATAACATTACAATTGAATTAAATACAATTAGGCCTGAATGAGTCGTGTTCCTCCCAGCCACCGGCAACGACATTATCAGCCAAAATGCCCATCGCAGATTATCTGTACATTGACTGAGTGGAATCCCGTTCACATTACTGGATTTGTTTATTGATGGCGCTTTGAAAGCTACATGGGTACAGTCTATCTCCGATGATGTTGGGTAACCTGGAGTAAAATCCTCTCTTGGCCTCCTGTTATTGATATATGGATATTGTATGTAGTTGGGGGGGTTGGGGAAATTACGACATCGACATCCAACACTGCGTTTTGGGTCTCAAATTGCGGTACAAAGCAAAAGTGAAAGACGGCTGGCTTGACTGCAGTTCCAATTTGGGTCTCAAATTGCGGTACAAATCAAGGAGAATGTGTCTCGGGTAGCGGACTATCGCTATTTTACAATGAACTATAGTGAATTACGGGTCATACAGAACACGTCATTGTTGAAACTAATGCATGAAACTAATGAAAGCATAATGCAGTCTTCATATTCTACCGCTGGGCGCCAGGTACGCATGGTCAGAGCTGTGCGTATATATACGCACAAAGTCAAGCACACGTTCAAATTGATAAATCCCATTTGCTTAGAAATGATCGTACGCACGGGTTACGCACATATCTGTGCGTACGCACCATTGATAAATGAGGGCCCAGGAGTAAAAGATTTACAAAAACCACCGGAGCACAAAAGTTCACCAGAAATACGGAAAGTTCACCACTGGGTACTAGGCCTGTCCCCGACTAATGATTTCTAAACTATTCGACTAGTCGAGGTCAGCCATACTGGGTACTAATTATCTGGCACTGAAGTGGAGATCAAATCAGGGTTTTATTGTCTGGGAATTTGGATGAGATGAGGTGTGCCACCTGGTCAGCCACGCCCCCTGTCACACTGTAGGGGAGGAGCTAACAGAGGAGGGAGGGGGAAGCAGCCACGCCCCCTGTCATGCTGTAGGGGAGGAGCTAACAGAGGAGGGAGGGGGAAGCAGCCATGCCCCCTGTCATGCTGTAGGGGAGGAGCTAACAGAGGAGGGAGGGGGAAGCAGCCACGCCCCCTGTCATGCTGTAGGGGAGGAGCTAACAGAGGAGGGAGGGGGAAGCCGGTGTGCCATGCCCCCTGTCATGATGTAGGGGAGGAGCTAACAGAGGAGGGAGGGGGAAGCAACCACGCCCCCTGTCATGCTGTAGGGGAGGAGCTAACAGAGGAGGGAGGTGGAAGCAGCCACGCCCCCTGTCATGCTGTAGGGGAGGAGCTAACAGAGGAGGGAGGTGGAAGCAGCCACGCCCCCTGTCATGCTGTAGGGGAGGAGCTAACAGAGGAGGGAGGTGGAAGCAGCCACGCCCCCTGTCATGCTGTAGGGGAGGAGCTAACAGAGGAGGGAGGGGGAAGCAGCCACGCCCCCTGTCATGCTGTAGGGGAGGAGCTAACAGAGGAGGGAGGGGGAAACACAAAGGAACAAAACTACAATCATCACAATTATTACCATTATCATCATCACCGTCATCATCATCATCATCATCATTATTACTACTAGCATTTTGCAGAACAAAGGGTGAGATATTTGATATTTGGTATGGGGTATGAATAGTGTGTGTGTGTGTGTGTGTGTGTGTGTGTGTGTGTGTGTGTGTGTGTGTGTGTGTGTGTGTGTGTGTGTGTGTGTGTGTGTGTGTGTGTGTGTGTGTGTGTGTGTGTGTGTGTGTGTGTGTGTGTGTGTGTGTGTGTGTGTGTGTGTGTGTGTGTGTGTGTGTGTGTGTGTGTGTGTGTGTGTGTGTGTGTGTGTGTGCGCGCGCGCGCGTGTCTTCCCCAAAAGGAAGGCCAAGCAGTTAGCCAGGTACTGCTCAGTATCAGCTATTATAGGAAGCCGCTCAATTTGGAGGAGGCGCTGTTACCTTTACCCATGATTCTGCCGCCCATGCACCTTGTACCTGACTGTTCTTCATGATTTTCTGATTGCACTCGCATTGTTTATGTCCTTTGTATGAGGCCTCCTTGTACTTCTGTTCATGTGGACATAAATAAACATTTCAAGTGTGTGTGTGAGATGAGATAATACTTTATTGTGTGTGTGGGTGTGTGTGGGTGTGTGGGTGGGTGGGTGGGTGGGTGGGCTGGGCTCTGCTTTACTGTGTTTGAACTTGATAGCAGAGACACACCTGCACACTAGTCCTTACTACTACAGGACCTCTGTCTCTCTCTCCCTATCTCTTCTCACTCTTCAACCCAATGGGCCAAAGAGAAAAGTCACACATAAACAATAGAACTATAGATAAATAATAAATTGTGTGTATTGAGTCAAAGATAAGACATAATAAAATGCATAATAATAACACTAGTTATTTCAGTATTATATAGTTCAGTATTATATAGTTATATACACAGTATAGAAGTAATATACTGGGTTCTGGAATAGTCATATTTCCTCATTTGTTCCATTTCAGGTATTTCCCTCATGGTTAAGATGGATTTGCTGTTCTAAATATGCTCTTAGTATGAATCTAAGTCTGACTCGATCAAATGTCTCCAGAATTTAATTGTTATTGTTAAGTTCTGATCTGGATCCAAAGTCTGGACAGATTCTATGGACTGTTTTTACAGAACTCAAGGTTTACTTTTTCATTTGAGTTTGAGTCTCAGCACTTTCTTTTTTAATGAATGGACCCAAACTTCACTTCCCATAAAAAGGATTGGTTCAATAAACCCTTTATAATCATAAATAATACTTTGGAAAATTTTAAGCCAAATCTTTATCAGGGGGTTTAATTTGAATAGGAATTTTTCTAATACTGTAATAGGCTCTAAAGCAGCTCCAGCTTTACCTGCCAAGGCTCTCACAGCGCTGACAGAATGTCCTGGAGCTGCCTGTCGGGCCTCAGGACCTACACTGGGCTGTAGTGCTCAATACTGTGTCTACTAACATACTGTACACTGGGCTGTAGTGCTCAATACTGTGTCTACTAACATACTGTACACTGGGCTGTAGTGCTCAATACTGTGTCTACTAACATACTGTACACTGGGCTGTAGTGCTCAATACTGTGTCTACTGACATACTGTACACTGGGCTGTAGTGCTCAATACTGTGTCTACTAACATACTGTACACTGGGCTGTAGTGCTCAATACTGTGTCTACTAACATACTGTACACTGGGCTGTAGTGCTCAATACTGTGTCTACTGACATACTGTACACTGGGCTGTAGTGCTCAATACTGTGTCTACTAACATACTGTACACTGGGCTGTAGTGCTCAATACTGTGTCTACTGACATACTGTACACTGACGCTTTTAGTTTGTGATCTGGCCTCTTGCCTCTGTGTGTGAGTGTGTGTCTCTCTCTCTCTCTGTGTCTCTCTCTTTCTGTGTGTGTGTCTCTCTCTCTCTCTCTCTGTGTGTGTCTCTCTCTCTCTCTC
>NC_140175.1:112199173-112209173 GCF_963971535.1 Notolepis coatsorum
GTGTGCTATACTGTACTTTGTGCTCCTCTATCCCCTGTGTGCTATACTGTACTCTGTGCTCCTCTATCCCTGTGTGCTATACTGTACTTTGTGCTCCTCTGTCCCCTGTGTGCTATACTGTACATTGTGCTCCTCTATCCCTGTGTGCTATACTGTACTTTGTGCTCCTCTATCCCTGTGTGCTATACTGTACTTTGTGCTCCTCTGTCCCCTGTGTGCTATACTGTACTTTGTGCTCCTCTGTCCCCTGTGTGCTATACTGTACTCTGTGCTCCTCTGTCCCCTGTGTGCTATACTGTACTTTGTGCTCCTCTATCCCTGTGTGCTATACTGTACTTTGTGCTCCTCTATCCCTGTGTGCTATACTGTACTCTGTGCTCCTCTATCCCTGTGTGCTATACTGTACTTTGTGCTCCTCTATCCCTGTGTGCTATACTGTACGTTGTGCTCCTCTGTCCCGGTGTGCTATACTGTACTTTGTGCTCCTCTATCCCTGTGTGCTATACTGTACTTTGTGCTCCTCTATCCCTGTGTGCTATACTGTACTTTGTGCTCCTCTATCCCCTGTGTGCTATACTGTACTTTGTGCTCCTCTATCCCTGTGTGCTATACTGTACTTTGTGCTCCTCTATCCCTGTGTGCTATACTGTACTCTGTGCTCCTCTGTCCCCTGTGTTCTATACTGTACTTTGTGCTCCTCTGTCCCCTGTGTGCTATACTGTACTTTGTGCTCCTCTATCCCTGTGTGCTATACTGTACTTTGTGCTCCTCTATCCCTGTGTGCTATACTGTACTTTGTGCTCCTCTATCCCTGTGTGCTATACTGTACATTGTGCTCCTCTATCCCCTGTGTGCTATACTGTACGTTGTGCTCCTCTGTCCCGGTGTGCTATACTGTACTTTGTGCTCCTCTATCCCTGTGTGCTATACTGTACGTTGTGCTCCTCTGTCCCTGTGTGCTATACTGTACTTTGTGCTCCTCTGTCCCCTGTGTGCTATACTGTACTTTGTGCTCCTCTGTCCCTGTGTGCTATACTGTACTTTGTGCTCCTCTGTCCCCTGTGTGCTATACTGTACGTTGTGCTCCTCTGTCCCCTGTGTGCTATACTGTACTTTGTGCTCCTCTATCCCTGTGTGCTATACTGTACTTTGTGCTCCTCTATCCCTGTGTGCTATACTGTACTTTGTGCTCCTCTATCCCTGTGTGCTATACTGTACTTTGTGCTCCTCTATCCCTGTGTGCTATACTGTACTTTGTGCTCCTCTATCCCTGTGTGCTATACTGTACTTTGTGCTCCTCTGTCCCCTGTGTGCTATACTGTACTTTGTGCTCCTCTGTCCCCTGTGTGCTATACTGTACTTTGTGCTCCTCTATCCCCTGTGTGCTATACTGTACTTTGTGCTCCTCTGTCCCCTGTGTGCTATACTGTACTTTGTGCTCCTCTGTCCCCTGTGTGCTATACTGTACTTTGTGCTCCTCTGTCCCCTGTGTGCTATACTGTACTTTGTGCTCCTCTGTCCCCTGTGTGCTATACTGTACTGTGTGCTCCTCTGTCCCTGTGTGCTATACTGTACTTTGTGCTCCTCTATCCCTGTGTGCTATACTGTACGTTGTGCTCCTCTGTCCCTGTGTTGGCCTGCTGTTGTCCTCTTCTCTAACTGTACTGTCTTGTCCTGCTGTGCCTTTTCTGTCATTTTGTATTATGAATTCTATGCTTTGAACGTACAGCACTTTGGTTGGCTCTTGAGTTTTTAAACGTGCTTTATAAATAAATGACTTGTGACATGATTAACATGACACTCAAGTGTCTATACATTTGACTATTTTAGGCTAGTTTTCAGGGGCTTTAAAGAGGGACTTTCTGAACCCTCTCTTGAGCGCTGATAAGAACATCATTATCTCAGGTCCATTGGCCTTTTCTGATAAACGTGGGGACATGTTTAGTCACCTCCTCCGCAGGCTACACCTCTGACTGGAGGGTTCCTGCTGCTGCACCTGAAGGGTTAATGCTGCTACACCTCTGACTGGAGGGTTCCTGCTGCTGCACCTGAAGGGTTAATGCTGCTCCACCTGAAGGGTTAATGCTGCTGCACATGAAGGGTTAATGCTGCTCCACCTGAAGGGTTAATGCTGCTGCACCTGAAGGGTTAATGCTGCTGCACCTGAAGGGTTAATGCTGCTACACCTCTGACTGGAGGGTTCCTGCTGCTGCACATGAAGGGTTAATGCTGCTCCACCTGAAGGGTTAATGCTGCTGCACCTGAAGGGTTAATGCTGCTCCACCTGAAGGGTTAATGCTGCTGCACCTGAAGGGTTAATGCTGCTGCACCTGAAGGGTTAATGCTGCTGCACGTGAAGGGTTAATGCTGCTGCACCTGAAGGGTTGATGCTGCTGCACGTGAAGGGTTAATGCTGCTACACCTGAAGGGTTAATGCTGCTGCACGTGAAGGGTTAATGCTGCTACACCTGAAGGGTTAATGCTGCTCCACCTGAAGGGTTAATGCTGCTGCACCTGAAGGGTTAATGCTGCTGCACCTGAAGGGTTAATGCTGCTACACCTCTGACTGGAGGGTTCCTGCTGCTGCACATGAAGGGTTAATGCTGCTCCACCTGAAGGGTTAATGCTGCTGCACCTGAAGGGTTAATGCTGCTCCACCTGAAGGGTTAATGCTGCTCCACCTGAAGGGTTAATGCTGCTGCACCTGAAGGGTTAATGCTGCTGCACCTGAAGGGTTAATGCTGCTCCACCTGAAGGGTTAATGCTGCTACACCTGAAGGGTTAATGCTGCTGCACCTGAAGGGTTAATGCTGCTGCACCTGAAGGGTTAATGCTGCTGCACCTGAAGGGTTAATGCTGCTGCACCTGAAGGGTTAATGCTGCTGCACGTGAAGGGTTAATGCTGCTGCACCTGAAGGGTTAATGCTGCTGCACGTGAAGGGTTAATGCTGCTACACCTGAAGGGTTAATGCTGCTGCACGTGAAGGGTTAATGCTGCTACACCTGAAGGGTTAATGCTGCTACACGTGAAGGGTTAATGCTGCTGCACGTGAAGGGTTAATGCTGCTGCACGTGAAGGGTTAATGCTGCTCCACCTGAAGGGTTAATGCTGCTGCACCTGAAGGGTTAATGCTGCTGCACCTGAAGGGTTAATGCTGCTGCACGTGAAGGGTTAATGCTGCTGCACCTGAAGGGTTAATGCTGCTGCACCTGAAGGGTTAATGCTGCTGCACCTGAAGGGTTAATGCTGCTCCACCTGAAGGGTTAATGCTGCTCCACCTGAAGGGTTAATGCTGCTGCACGTGAAGGGTTAATGCTGCTGCACCTGAAGGGTTAATGCTGCTCCATCTGAAGGGTTAATGCTGCTGCACCTGAAGGGTTAATGCTGCTCCACCTCAAGGGTTAATGCTGCTGCACCTGAAGGGTTAATGCTGCTCAACCTCAAGGGTTAATGCTGCTCCACCTGAAGGGTTAATGCTGCTGCACGTGAAGGGTTAATGCTGCTGCACCTGAAGGGTTAATGCTGCTGCACCTGAAGGGTTAATGCTGCTCCACCTGAAGGGTTAATGCTGCTACACCTGAAGGGTTAATGCTGCTGCACCTGAAGGGTTAATGCTGCTGCACCTGAAGGGTTAATGCTGCTGCACCTGAAGGGTTAATGCTGCTGCACCTGAAGGGTTAATGCTGCTGCACCTGAAGGGTTAATGCTGCTGCACGTGAAGGGTTAATGCTGCTGCACCTGAAGGGTTAATGCTGCTGCACGTGAAGGGTTAATGCTGCTACACCTGAAGGGTTAATGCTGCTGCACGTGAAGGGTTAATGCTGCTACACCTGAAGGGTTAATGCTGCTACACGTGAAGGGTTAATGCTGCTGCACGTGAAGGGTTAATGCTGCTGCACGTGAAGGGTTAATGCTGCTCCACCTGAAGGGTTAATGCTGCTGCACCTGAAGGGTTAATGCTGCTGCACGTGAAGGGTTAATGCTGCTGCACCTGAAGGGTTAATGCTGCTGCACCTGAAGGGTTAATGCTGCTCCACCTGAAGGGTTAATGCTGCTGCACCTGAAGGGTTAATGCTGCTACACCTGAAGGGTTAATGCTGCTGCACCTGAAGGGTTAATGCTGCTCCACCTGAAGGGTTAATGCTGCTCCACCTGAAGGGTTAATGCTGCTCCACCTGAAGGGTTAATGCTGCTGCACCTGAAGGGTTAATGCTGCTCCACCAGAAGGGTTAATGCTGCTCCACCTGAAGGGTTAATGCTGCTGCACGTGAAGGGTTAATGCTGCTGCACGTGAAGGGTTAATGCTGCTCCACCTGAAGGGTTAATGCTGCTGCACCTGAAGGGTTAATGCTGCTCCACCTGAAGGGTTAATGCTGCTGCACCTGAAGGGTTAATGCTGCTGCACCTGAAGGGTTAATGCTGCTGCACCTGAAGGGTTAATGCTGCTCCACCTGAACGGTTAATGCTGCTCCACCTGAAGGGTTAATGCTGCTGCACATGAAGGGTTAATGCTGCTGCACCTGAAGGGTTAATGCTGCTGCACCTGAAGGGTTAATGCTGCTACACCTGAAGGGTTAATGCTGCTACACCTGAAGGGTTAATGCTGCTGCACCTGAAGGGTTAATGCTGCTGCACCTGAAGGGTTAATGCTGCTGCACGTGAAGGGTTAATGCTGCTGCACCTGAAGGGTTAATGCTGCTGCACATGAAGGGTTAATGCTGCTCCACCTGAAGGGTTAATGCTGCTGCACCTGAAGGGTTAATGCTGCTCCACCTGAAGGGTTAATGCTGCTCCACCTGAAGGGTTAATGCTGCTGCACCTGAAGGGTTAATGCTGCTCCACCTGAAGGGTTAATGCTGCTCCACCTGAAGGGTTAATGCTGCTGCACCTGAAGGGTTAATGCTGCTGCACCTGAAGGGTTAATGCTGCTCCATCTGAAGGGTTAATGCTGCTGCACCTGAAGGGTTAATGCTGCTCCACCTGAAGGGTTAATGCTGCTACACGTGAAGGGTTAATGCTGCTGCACCTGAAGGGTTAATGCTGCTGCACCTGAAGGGTTAATGCTGCTACACCTGAAGGGTTAATGCTGCTGCACCTGAAGGGTTAATGCTGCTCCACCTGAAGGGTTAATGCTGCTGCACCTGAAGGGTTAATGCTGCTGCACCTGAAGGGTTAATGCTGCTCCACCTGAAGGGTTAATGCTGCTCCACCTGAAGGGTTAATGCTGCTGCACCTGAAGGGTTAATGCTGCTCCACCTGAAGGGTTAATGCTGCTGCACGTGAAGGGTTAATGCTGCTACACCTGAAGGGTTAATGCTGCTACACGTGAAGGGTTAATGCTGCTGCACGTGAAGGGTTAATGCTGCTGCACGTGAAGGGTTAATGCTGCTCCACCTGAAGGGTTAATGCTGCTGCACCTGAAGGGTTAATGCTGCTGCACGTGAAGGGTTAATGCTGCTGCACCTGAAGGGTTAATGCTGCTGCACCTGAAGGGTTAATGCTGCTCCACCTGAAGGGTTAATGCTGCTGCACCTGAAGGGTTAATGCTGCTACACCTGAAGGGTTAATGCTGCTGCACCTGAAGGGTTAATGCTGCTCCACCTGAAGGGTTAATGCTGCTCCACCTGAAGGGTTAATGCTGCTCCACCTGAAGGGTTAATGCTGCTGCACCTGAAGGGTTAATGCTGCTCCACCTGAAGGGTTAATGCTGCTCCACCTGAAGGGTTAATGCTGCTGCACGTGAAGGGTTAATGCTGCTGCACGTGAAGGGTTAATGCTGCTCCACCTGAAGGGTTAATGCTGCTGCACCTGAAGGGTTAATGCTGCTCCACCTGAAGGGTTAATGCTGCTGCACCTGAAGGGTTAATGCTGCTGCACCTGAAGGGTTAATGCTGCTGCACCTGAAGGGTTAATGCTGCTCCACCTGAAGGGTTAATGCTGCTGCACATGAAGGGTTAATGCTGCTGCACCTGAAGGGTTAATGCTGCTGCACCTGAAGGGTTAATGCTGCTACACCTGAAGGGTTAATGCTGCTACACCTGAAGGGTTAATGCTGCTGCACCTGAAGGGTTAATGCTGCTGCACGTGAAGGGTTAATGCTGCTGCACCTGAAGGGTTAATGCTGCTGCACCTGAAGGGTTAATGCTGCTCCACCTCAAGGGTTAATGCTGCTGCACCTGAAGGGTTAATGCTGCTCAACCTCAAGGGTTAATGCTGCTCCACCTGAAGGGTTAATGCTGCTGCACCTCAAGGGTTAATGCTGCTGCACCTGAAGGGTTAATGCTGCTGCACCTGAAGGGTTAATGCTGCTCCACCTGAAGGGTTAATGCTGCTGCACCTGAAGGGTTAATGCTGTTACACCTGAAGGGTTAATGCTGCTGCACCTGAAGGGTTAATGCTGCTACACCTGAAGGGTTAATGCTGCTGCACCTGAAGGGTTAATGCTGCTGCACCTGAAGGGTTAATGCTGCTGCACCTGAAGGGTTAATGCTGCTGCACCTGAAGGGTTAATGCTGCTGCACGTGAAGGGTTAATGCTGCTACACCTGAAGGGTTAATGCTGCTACACCTGAAGGGTTAATGCTGCTGCACCTGAAGGGTTAATGCTGCTGCACGTGAAGGGTTAATGCTGCTACACCTGAAGGGTTAATGCTGCTACACCTGAAGGGTTAATGCTGCTGCACGTGAAGGGTTAATGCTGCTACACCTGAAGGGTTAATGCTGCTACACGTGAAGGGTTAATGCTGCTGCACGTGAAGGGTTAATGCTGCTGCATGTGAAGGGTTAATGCTGCTCCACCTGAAGGGTTAATGCTGCTGCACCTGAAGGGTTAATGCTGCTGCACGTGAAGGGTTAATGCTGCTGCACGTGAAGGGTTAATGCTGCTGCACCTGAAGGGTTAATGCTGCTCCACCTGAAGGGTTAATGCTGCTGCACCTGAAGGGTTAATGCTGCTACACCTGAAGGGTTAATGCTGCTGCACCTGAAGGGTTAATGCTGCTCCACCTGAAGGGTTAATGCTGCTCCACCTGAAGGGTTAATGCTGCTCCACCTGAAGGGTTAATGCTGCTGCACCTGAAGGGTTAATGCTGCTCCACCTGAAGGGTTAATGCTGCTCCACCTGAAGGGTTAATGCTGCTGCACGTGAAGGGTTAATGCTGCTGCACGTGAAGGGTTAATGCTGCTCCACCTGAAGGGTTAATGCTGCTGCACCTGAAGGGTTAATGCTGCTCCACCTGAAGGGTTAATGCTGCTGCACCTGAAGGGTTAATGCTGCTGCACCTGAAGGGTTAATGCTGCTGCACCTGAAGGGTTAATGCTGCTCCACCTGAAGGGTTAATGCTGCTGCACATGAAGGGTTAATGCTGCTGCACCTGAAGGGTTAATGCTGCTGCACCTGAAGGGTTAATGCTGCTACACCTGAAGGGTTAATGCTGCTGCACCTGAAGGGTTAATGCTGCTGCACGTGAAGGGTTAATGCTGCTGCACCTGAAGGGTTAATGCTGCTGCACATGAAGGGTTAATGCTGCTCCACCTGAAGGGTTAATGCTGCTGCACCTGAAGGGTTAATGCTGCTCCACCTGAAGGGTTAATGCTGCTCCACCTGAAGGGTTAATGCTGCTGCACCTGAAGGGTTAATGCTGCTCCACCTGAAGGGTTAATGCTGCTCCACCTGAAGGGTTAATGCTGCTGCACCTGAAGGGTTAATGCTGCTGCACCTGAAGGGTTAATGCTGCTGCACCTGAAGGGTTAATGCTGCTCCATCTGAAGGGTTAATGCTGCTGCACCTGAAGGGTTAATGCTGCTCCACCTGAAGGGTTAATGCTGCTACACGTGAAGGGTTAATGCTGCTGCACCTGAAGGGTTAATGCTGCTGCACCTGAAGGGTTAATGCTGCTACACCTGAAGGGTTAATGCTGCTGCACCTGAAGGGTTAATGCTGCTGCACCTGAAGGGTTAATGCTGCTCCACCTGAAGGGTTAATGCTGCTGCACCTGAAGGGTTAATGCTGCTGCACCTGAAGGGTTAATGCTGCTCCACCTGAAGGGTTAATGCTGCTCCACCTGAAGGGTTAATGCTGCTCCACCTGAAGGGTTAATGCTGCTGCACCTGAAGGGTTAATGCTGCTCCACCTGAAGGGTTAATGCTGCTGCACCTGAAGGGTTAATGCTGCTGCACGTGAAGGGTTAATGCTGCTACACCTGAAGGGTTAATGCTGCTACACCTGAAGGGTTAATGCTGCTGCACGTGAAGGGTTAATGCTGCTACACCTGAAGGGTTAATGCTGCTACACGTGAAGGGTTAATGCTGCTGCACGTGAAGGGTTAATGCTGCTGCATGTGAAGGGTTAATGCTGCTCCACCTGAAGGGTTAATGCTGCTGCACCTGAAGGGTTAATGCTGCTGCACGTGAAGGGTTAATGCTGCTGCACGTGAAGGGTTAATGCTGCTGCACCTGAAGGGTTAATGCTGCTCCACCTGAAGGGTTAATGCTGCTGCACCTGAAGGGTTAATGCTGCTACACCTGAAGGGTTAATGCTGCTGCACCTGAAGGGTTAATGCTGCTCCACCTGAAGGGTTAATGCTGCTCCACCTGAAGGGTTAATGCTGCTCCACCTGAAGGGTTAATGCTGCTGCACCTGAAGGGTTAATGCTGCTCCACCTGAAGGGTTAATGCTGCTCCACCTGAAGGGTTAATGCTGCTGCACGTGAAGGGTTAATGCTGCTGCACGTGAAGGGTTAATGCTGCTCCACCTGAAGGGTTAATGCTGCTGCACCTGAAGGGTTAATGCTGCTCCACCTGAAGGGTTAATGCTGCTGCACCTGAAGGGTTAATGCTGCTGCACCTGAAGGGTTAATGCTGCTGCACCTGAAGGGTTAATGCTGCTCCACCTGAAGGGTTAATGCTGCTGCACATGAAGGGTTAATGCTGCTGCACCTGAAGGGTTAATGCTGCTGCACCTGAAGGGTTAATGCTGCTACACCTGAAGGGTTAATGCTGCTACACCTGAAGGGTTAATGCTGCTGCACCTGAAGGGTTAATGCTGCTGCACGTGAAGGGTTAATGCTGCTGCACCTGAAGGGTTAATGCTGCTGCACATGAAGGGTTAATGCTGCTCCACCTGAAGGGTTAATGCTGCTGCACCTGAAGGGTTAATGCTGCTCCACCTGAAGGGTTAATGCTGCTCCACCTGAAGGGTTAATGCTGCTGCACCTGAAGGGTTAATGCTGCTCCACCTGAAGGGTTAATGCTGCTCCACCTGAAGGGTTAATGCTGCTGCACCTGAAGGGTTAATGCTGCTGCACCTGAAGGGTTAATGCTGCTGCACCTGAAGGGTTAATGCTGCTCCATCTGAAGGGTTAATGCTGCTGCACCTGAAGGGTTAATGCTGCTCCACCTGAAGGGTTAATGCTGCTACACGTGAAGGGTTAATGCTGCTGCACCTGAAGGGTTAATGCTGCTGCACCTGAAGGGTTAATGCTGCTACACCTGAAGGGTTAATGCTGCTGCACCTGAAGGGTTAATGCTGCTGCACCTGAAGGGTTAATGCTGCTCCACCTGAAGGGTTAATGCTGCTGCACCTGAAGGGTTAATGCTGCTGCACCTGAAGGGTTAATGCTGCTCCACCTGAAGGGTTAATGCTGCTCCACCTGAAGGGTTAATGCTGCTCCACCTGAAGGGTTAATGCTGCTGCACCTGAAGGGTTAATGCTGCTCCACCTGAAGGGTTAATGCTGCTGCACGTGAAGGGTTAATGCTGCTACACCTGAAGGGTTAATGCTGCTACACGTGAAGGGTTAATGCTGCTGCACGTGAAGGGTTAATGCTGCTGCACGTGAAGGGTTAATGCTGCTCCACCTGAAGGGTTAATGCTGCTGCACCTGAAGGGTTAATGCTGCTGCACGTGAAGGGTTAATGCTGCTGCACCTGAAGGGTTAATGCTGCTGCACCTGAAGGGTTAATGCTGCTCCACCTGAAGGGTTAATGCTGCTGCACCTGAA
>NC_140175.1:112214173-112229173 GCF_963971535.1 Notolepis coatsorum
ACAGTTAGTAATATATTGAATTTAGATGATTCTGCACTGACACACAATTTCCTTCTCTGCTAACCCAACTTGATCATGTCATGAGTCATTGGTGTTAAAGTCAATGTGGAGTTGTTTGCCAGTCTTGATTTTGTCTAGTCGAGCCTGGAGTCGTCAAATTTGTAACTACCGAGTCATGTGACTCTTGACCTCTGTTGTCTTCCCTCTTCTGTCTCCCTTTTATGTTGTTAACCTGTGTTTCACTACCACACTACAGAAGGTTAACCTTTCACTACCACACTAGAGAAGGTTAACCTTTCACTACCACACTACAGAAGGTTAACCTTTCACTACCACACTACAGAAGGTTAACCTTTCACTACCACACTACAGAAGGTTAACCTTTCACTACCACACTACAGAAGGTTAACCCTTTCACTACCACACTACAGAAGGTTAACCTTTCACTACCACACTACAGAAGGTTAACCCTTTCACTACCACACTACAGAAGGTTAACCTTTCACTACCACACTAGAGAAGGTTAACCTTTCACTACCACACTACAGAAGGTTAACCTTTCACTACCACACTACAGAAGGTTAACCTTTCACTACCACACTACAGAAGGTTAACCCTTTCACTACCACACTACAGAAGGTTAACCTTTCACTACCACACTACAGAAGGTTAACCCTTTCACTACCACACTACAGAAGGTTAACCCTTTCACTACCACACTACAGAAGGTTAACCTTTCACTACCACACTACAGAAGGTTAACCTTTCACTACCACACTACAGAAGGTTAACCTTTCACTACCACACTACAGAAGGTTAACCTTTCACTACCACACTACAGAAGGTTAACCTTTCACTACCACACTACAGAAGGTTAACCCTTTCACTACCACACTACAGAAGGTTAACCTTTCACTATCACACTACAGAAGGTTAACCTTTCACTACCACACTACAGAAGGTTAACCTTTCACTACCACACTACAGAAGGTTAACCTTTCACTACCACACTACAGAAGGTTAACCTTTCACTACCACACTACAGAAGGTTAAACTTTCACTACCACACTACAGAAGGTTAACCCTTTCACTACCACACTACAGAAGGTTAACCTTTCACTATCACACTACAGAAGGTTAACCTTTCACTATCACACTACAGAAGGTTAACCTTTCACTATCACACTACAGAAGGTTAACCCTTTCACTACCACACTACAGAAGGTTAACCTTTCACTGCCACACTACAGAAGGTTAACCTTTCACTACCACACTACAGAAGGTTAACCCTTTCACTACCACACTACAGAAGGTTAACCTTTCACTACCACACTACAGAAGGTTAACCTTTCACTACCACACTACAGAAGGTTAACCTTTCACTATCACACTACAGAAGGTTAACCTTTCACTACCACACTACATAAGGTTAACCCTTTCACTACCACACTACAGAAGGTTAACCCTTTCACTACCACACTACAGAAGGTTAACCCTTTCACTACCACACTACAGAAGGTTACCGTCTGTAATGTGGTAGTGAAAGGGTTAACACATTGCTGTGTGGCAGTGAAAGGATTAACCTTCTGTAGTGTGGTATGGTTCAGACCCCTGTTAACCGACTGTAATAATAATAATAATTAACTTTATTTGTATAGTATACAGAAACTGCAGCTCAAAGTGCTTCACAACAGAAAAAAGACATAGGGCATAAAATGAGCACATAAAGTGCAGACATATAAAATCACAGTTTTTCACATTAGGATCTAACATCCCAACAGGCCACCTTGTTTATGGTTTGATTCAGTTTTAAATAGACAATAATAAAAGGAGCAAGATAAAATACACAGCAGTGCAATAAAATTGTAGAATAGAATAGATAAAAAAATATATATATTTTACAGTGCAATAAAATAGTTCTGATTTACTGTTTCAACAGTTCTAAGCCGTATGGTTCAGACCCCTGTTAACCCACTGTATGGTTCAGACCCCTGTTAACCCACTGTATGGTTCAGACCCCTGTTAACCCACTGTATGGTTCAGACCCCTGTTAACCCACTGTATGGTTCAGACCCCTGTTAACCCACTGTATGGTTCAGACCCCTGTTAACCCACTGTATGGTTCAGACCCCTGTTAACCCACTGTATGGTTCAGACCCCTGTTAACCCACTGTATGGTTCAGACCCCTGTTAACCCACTGTATGGTTCAGACCCCTGTTAACCCACTGTATGGTTCAGACCCCTGTTAACCCACTGTATGGTTCAGACCCCTGTTAACCCACTGTATGGTTCAGACCCCTGTTAACCCACTGTATGGTTCAGACCCCTGTTAACCCACTGTATGGTTCAGACCCCTGTTAACCCACTGTATGGTTCAGACCCCTGTTAACCCACTGTATGGTTCAGACCCCTGTTAACCCACTGTATGGTTCAGACCCGTTAACCCACTGTATGGTTCAGACCCCTGTTAACCCACTGTATGGTTCAGACCCCTGTTAACCCACTGTATGGTTCAGACCCCTGTTAACCCACTGTATGGTTCAGACCCCTGTTAACCCACTGTATGGTTCAGACCCCTGTTAACCCACTGTATGGTTCAGACCCCTGTTAACCCACTGTATGGTTCAGACCCCTGTTAACCCACTGTATGGTTCAGACCCCTGTTAACCCACTGTATGGTTCAGACCCCTGTTAACCGGTGGTCTAATAAAATGAATTAAACTACTGATTGGACATTTCAGTTAATCTGTAATGGGGGGCATTTAAGAAGTAGGCCTACCCTTCCCAACCCCACAGATGAAAATAAAATACTGTATTTAATTGTTTTGTATTTATAACCCCCAGATAATAATAATAATAATAATAATAATAATAATAATAATAATAATAATAATAATAATAATAATAATAATAAACACTTTCGTTTTTTTGTATAATCCCCAGATAATAATAATAAACATGTTTATTATTTTGTATTATAATCCTCCGATAATAATAATAAACAAGTAATTTTTTTTTGTATATATGTAACGGTTGTGACAACGTCACCTCAAACTTCGATGCCCCGAATGGGAGTTGAACCACAGACCGCTATACCAAGAGAGAGAGAGAGAGAGAGAATAGCCTGACAATTTACTATTCAGTATTTTCTAATGTATTAAATACAGTATTTATACCAGATAATACTACTATAGCCTACTGTGATACTTTTACTACAATACAACCACCCCCTCCTAATGTACATTTCCCTCCCCCTCGTATGTATATGTTATCTGCTAAGATCTCTGTTTAACAGTACTGTATTTGCATATCTTGTATGTCACAAATGTAACAGTACTGTAGGATATCTGTATGTCATTATGAATTGAAAATGGGGGACCCTGATGTAAACAAGACGGAAGTCTTTCTCTGGTCTGCAGCCCCTTAACAATTGTGTGTATTGAGCTGTACTGTACTGTACCCATTCTGCAATCTGTTAATTAAAGTTTTCAATCAATCAAAGGGCTGCCTGCTGCCCTGGAGCTTTACAACAACAACTTGTCAGACTGATTTTAGAAATCTGTTCTTTTCCTGTAATAATGAGTTCTGGCATCATAACACACACACGCTGGGCTTCAGCAGCTTATAGTTACAGTGTAGAGAGAGAGCCGCTCCTAAACCTAACAAATTACAACGACCCTTGTGATTTCACAACAGCCAGGAGGGCGTCCTCCTCCCGGCTCCGGTGGATGTTGTCCAGTCAGCTGGAGGAGTCAACAGCCAGTTACGCACGGAGCCCCTCTCCATGTGCGCGCCTCTGATAACACCACAATCTGATGTGAGGAGGGGGCGTGCACGGTGCGTGAGACAAACACGTCGACGAGGTTCTCCCGGCAGCAGCCCGCACCCAAGAAGACCCGGGGAGGGGACGTCTGTTTGTTTGTGTTGTTGACGACAGCAGTGTGTGTCTGGAGACATCATGGGCAGCCTGAGCACAGAGAGCCTCACCGCCGCGATCATGGAGGAGACCGGCCGGACCCTGAAGGACCGACTCAACCTGGAGACACCGCCGACCACCGCGTCCGACGGCCGCACGGCCAAGAGAGACTGTTACCAGAAGTGAGCGTGTGTGCGTGCGTGCGTGTGCGCGCACAGGGTAGCAGATTCTACACGGGTAGTATGTTTTGGATTAAGGGAATATCACATAATGGAAACAGAATGCTGCTGCTAATGTCAACATGTACTAGCCTATACTACTACTACTACTACTACTACTACTACTACTACTACTACTACTACTACTACTACTACTACTACTACTACTGCTACTACTACTACTACTACTACTACTACTACTGCTACTAGCACTACTGTTACTACTACTACTACTACTACTACTACTACTACTACTACTACTACTACTACTACTGCTACTACCACTACTACTACTACTGCTGCTACTACCACTACTGCTACTACTACTACTACTACTACTACTACTACTACTACTACTACTACTACTACTACTACTACTGCTACTACCACTACTACTACTACTACTGCTGCTACTACTACCACTACTGTTACTACTACTACTACTGCTGCTACTACTACTACTACTACTACTACTACTACTACTACTACTGCTACTGCTACTACTACTGCTACTGCTGCTACTACTACTGTTACTACTAATACTACTGCTACTGCTGCTACTACGACTGTTACTACTACTACTACTACTACTACTTCCGCTACTATACTGCTACTACTACTACTACTGCTGCTACTACTACTGTTACTACTAATACTACTGCTGCTACTACTACTACTACTACTACTGCTACTACTACTACTACTACTACTACTACTACTACTACTACTACTACTACTACTACTGCTACTACTACAACTTGTAGTAGTACTTCTTGTGACTTCTTGTGACAAAAAAGGGCAGCATATTAGACCCGGGCAACTACCGCCCTGTTTCTATCCTTACATCCATCTCGAAAGTCATGGAAAAAATAGTATACGAACAGATCGAAAAGTACCTTGCGGAAAAAAATCGAATCTACGAATTCCAATCTGGCTTCAGAACATCCCACTCCACTGACACATGCCTTCTCTACTTGAACGACCACATCAAACAAGAGGTGGACGTGGGCAAATACTGCGGCATGGTCATGCTGGACCTACAAAAGGCCTTCGACACTGTCAATCACACCATTCTGATTGACAAGCTAAAAGCAATTGGTTTTGATAGTTTATCAGTGAGCTGGATACAATCCTACCTGGAGGGGAGGGAACAGATGGTGGAGGTAAACGGTACCCTATCCCCCCCCCTCACAGTGAGCTGTGGTGTTCCACAAGGAAGCATACTAGGACCGCTACTTTTCCTAATTTATGCAAATTACATGTCGTCAGCTTGTGACTGCAACTTGTTCCTGTTTGCGGACGACTCAGCCCTGCTGGTCTCTGACAAGAACAAGTTACAGGTTGAAAAAGCCCTCAGCTCGGAACTAGGCAAAATCTGCATATGGCTCGCCGACAACAAACTATCATTACACATGGGCAAAACAGAGTCCATTCTCTTCGGTTCAAATAACAAACTCAGCAAGACCGACCGACGTATGTCATATATGTCCTGATGAATTGAAAATGGGGGACCCTGATGTAAACAAGACGAAAGTCTTTCTCTGGTCTGCATCCCCTTAACAATTGTGTGTATTGAGCTGTACTGTATTGTACCCATTCTGCAATCTGTTAATAAAGTTTTCAATCAATCAATCAATTCTCGGTTACAGTGGGTGACAATATTGTCACAAGGAAAGATGAAATTACCTACCTGGGTTCCATCCTAGAGGCTAATCTTTCCTGTGACAAAATGGCATCCAATGTAATAAAAAAAGTCAACCAACGAACTCGATTCTTGTACCGGATCTCCTCTCTGGTAAACAAGAATACCCTGAAGACTCTGGCAGGAGCACTCATTCAAGGGTACTACGACTATGCTTGCACCTCATGGTACCAAAGCACCTCAAAGGCACTAAAAAACAAATTACAAACATTTCAAAACAAGCTAGTCAGACTACTGCTTGACCTGACTCCTAGAACCCACCTCACCCCTGCCCACTTTGACAACCTAGGATGGCTTAGAGTAGACGACAGAGTACAGCAACTTGCAATGGGCCTGGTCTACAAGATACACTACGCGACCAAGGTACCCATGTACATGTCAAAATACTTCCCAAAGGTCAGTGAACTGAATACCACAACCACTACACCAGAGGAAGCTCAACAAATCATGTTAAACACAGATTCGGCTCAAACAAGGGACTAAACACGTTTCGCAATTATGCCACATCAATGTGGAACGCCCTACCCAAAGCTGTAAAGGAATGTGAATCCCTACCCACATTCAAAACCGCTCTTAAAGAGCACCTACGGGAGGCTGCAATTCGAAACTGGCCACCGTAAATGCCCAAACCCCCCACCACCTAGACAGTCTCCTCCCCGCCGTATGTATATTTCTCTCCCACCCACCCACCCCCTCCAAATGTACAGTCTCCACCCCACCGTATGTATATTTCTCTCCCACCCACCCACCCCCTCCTAATGTACAGTCCCCTCCCCATCATATGTATATACTCTGTCAGGATCTATGGGTAACAGTACTGTATATTTGAATACCGTTTATGTCACAAATGTATCAGTACTAAATACCTGTATGTCCCTATGCCATAAATGTCATGTATGTTGTGTATGTCATAAATGTCGATATGAATTGAAAATGGGGGACCCTGATGTAAACAAGACAAACGTCTTTCTCAGGTCTGCATCCCCTTAACAATAGTGTGTATTGAGCCGTACTGTATTGTACCCATTCTGCAATCTGTTAAATAAAGTTTTCATTCATTCATTCACTACTACTACTACTACTACTACTACTACTACTACTACTACTACTACTACTACTACTACTACTGCTGCTGCTGCTGCTGCTGCTACTACTGCTACTACTACTGCTGCTGTAACTGCTACTACTACTGCTACTACTACTGTTACTACTACTGCTACTACTATTCCTACTATTACTACTAATACTACTATTGTTGCTGTACTACTACCACTACTACTGCTGTTGCTACTGCTGCTAGCCTGCTACTACTACTTGATTGATTGATTGATTGAAAATTGTATTTAACAGATTGCAGAAAGGGTACAATACAGTACAGCTCAATACACACAATTGTTAAGGGGATGCAGACCAGAGAAAGACTTCCGTCTTGTTTACACCAGGGTCCCCCATTTTCAATTCATAATGACATACGCAACATACAGATATATATCTTGACATTTATGACATACATGTATGCAGTTATACAGTACTGTTACATTTGTGACATACAAGATATGCAAATATACAGTACTGTTAACCAGAGATCCTAACAGATAATATATACATACGAGGGGGAGGAGACTGTCCATTAGGAGGGGGTGGGCGGGTGGGAAGGGGGGTTTGGACATTTACGGAGGCCAGTTTTGAATTGCAGCCTCCCGTAGGTGCTCTTTGAGAGTGGTTTTGAAGGTGGGTAGCCCCTTTCGTGACTGTGATGCACGCCAACAAGGTTTGGCCGAATCCACAGTCCCTTGGCTGGGCGCACCACGCACCAGGCATGTCACAAATGCAGAAGAAGCCATTTTGATGCAACGCCGCCTCAGTGATGTTTACATGTTTATAAAAATTATTTAAAATGTTTATTAGCAACGCCGAGCTTTCAAACCATTGCGATTCTCTGTCCAAGACCCTCGTGCAACTGTGAGTACCTTTGAAATTTCTCTGCGATACTTGTATAACGAACGTTTCGTGTCGGACCAGTTCTTCAGCGTTAAAACAGGGTGGTTTCCTATTGAGGAGCAAGGGACTGTGGATTCACTCGGCCAAACCTTGTTGGCCGAGTCACGAAAGGGACTAGAAGGTGGGTAGGGATTCAAATCTTTTTATGGCTGTGGGTAGGGCCTTCCACATTCCACATACTACTACTACTCCTACTACTACTACTACTGCTGCTAGCCTGCTACTACTACTGCTACTGCTGCTACTACCACCACTATTACTACTACTACTACTACTACTACTACTACTACTACTACTACTGCTAGCCTGCTACTACTACTGCTACTGCTGCTACTACCACCACTATACTACTACTACTGCTACTACTGTTGCTGCTACTACAACTTCTACATGAACACATTTAGTGTTTAGAAAAGGACCCAACACATTCGCTAGATCCACAAAGAATGGATTGCACGGTTGCACCCTACTTACAATTCATTATAAATTGAAAATGGGGGACCCTGGTGTAAACAAGACGAAAGTCTTTCTCTGGTCTGCATCCCCTTAACAATTGTGTGTATTGAGCCTTACTGTATTGTACCCATTTGATTGATTGAACATTTTATTAACAGATTGCAGAATGGGTACAATACAGTACAGCTCAATATACACAATTGTTAAGGGGATGCAGACCAGAGAAAGACTTTCATCTTGTTTACACCAGGGTCCCCCATTTTCAATTCATAATGAATTGTAAGTAGGATGCAACTAGTACCGTGCAATCCATTCTTTGTGGATCTAGCCGTTTAGAAATGGACCCGACACATTTAGTGTTTAGAAAAGGAACCAACATATTTAGTGTTTAGAAAAGGAGTGAACATATTTAGTGTTTAGAAAAGGAGTGAACATATTTAGTGTTTAGAAAAGTAGTGAACATATTTAGTGTTTAGAAAAGGAGTGAACATATTTAGTGTTTAGAAAAGGAGTGAACATATTTAGTGTTTAGAAAAGGAGTGAACATATTTAGTGTTTAGAAAAGGAGTGAACATAATAGTGTTTAGAAAAGGAGTGAACAGTGTGCTGGTTTGACCCTCTGCTGGGAGGCAAGATCAAACTAGCTTATCATAATTCAGGCCTCACTCACAATTCAGTATATTTTATTGATATTCTACAAACACTGCCAAATATTATGATTTTTATTATGTGAGTATGTGGTACTAAATGTAGCAAGGATGGTGGCCACTGCTGTTAGGTTGGAGTTTGAATAAATTATTAAACTACCAGCCGTCTCTTTAGCCACATGTAATCTATTGATAAAAAATGTATACACAAATGTTGAGAATGGCATACATAATATTAATTAATATTATGTGAATATTTTTTTGATCCACTTTTTCTCCCATTTTTCTATATTTTCTCCCATCCCAATTTCGTATCATCCAATTCAACCCTCCCCTGTCACGAACGCTGTTTCTTGCCTCCCACAAGCCGGCTGCAATGTGGACTAAGTCATACATAGCACAAGTCCCCTCCGGTACTTGAGGTAACAGCAGTCGCATCTTTTCACCTGCGCAGCTCGATCTCTCAGTGTCGAGGAGTAACGCGTGGGAGGCTCACGCTGCCCCCGACACTTGTAGGAGTCGCTTGTTCACAACGTTCGATCCCCACCCTTCAGTTTTCCATCCCCGTAATATGGCCAATGTGTATTACTGCGGACGACCAGCTAAACTGAAAACAATGTGGAGAGCTGGATTCGAACACGCGAACCCAGAATATTATGTGAATATTAAGATCTTGTGTCTTACATCTCAGGGTGTTTGTCAACCGGAGTGTGACGCTGGAAAATATCAAATGTTATGGCTTCGATATGGATTACACTCTGGCAAGTAAGTACAATATACATATTAATATAATATAATTATGTAATATATATAATATATATAATTATATATATATATATATATATATATATATATATATATATATATATATATATATATATATATATATATATATATATATATATATATATATATATATATATATATATATATATATAATATGATGATGTAATATTATATATAATAAAAGAATAATATATACATATTAATTAGTAACAAGTTAATAATTAATAACAAGTTAACACAAATTTGTTTTAACAGCACACATTTCTTTGACGCATAACGCATAGTTCTGTTATGATGGGCCTTCGCCTGACCCGTAGTTTAGGAATCAGCTAGTAACGTTAAGTCAGATGTTGATGGCAGACAGCAATGGATAAAGAAAAAGGTATTTTGAATGAAGTTCAGCTACAAGGCCCTGCCACATGGGTCTGTCGACGAGATCAAAGTTATTTGCAGTTACTGTTGATGTGAAATAAGAAGGGGTGTAAAAAGTACCCAGAAATTATACGTGAAAGTATGGGTACCATCTCCAAATCGTACTCAAGTAAAAGTCTGAGTATCTGGCTAAAAACACAAAAGTTTCTACTTTTAAATGTACTACTAAAAAGTAAAAGTAAACTTTTTTTTATTCCAGGGCAATGAAATGTTCCGTTTCGTCCTCTTCATCACTCGTACTATCGTTTGTGGCCGTCTTCTGTAGCTTGTCACTCTGACTGTCTATTCTTCTGATAGCAGGTGTTTAATCAAAGATCCCCGCTTTCTAGTCTTGCACAAGGACCAATCAGCATGGGTATGGGCGGGTTAATTTTCCATTGATTTGATTGGCTGTTTTTAAATAAACTGTGGCCGCAGGATTAATAACGTTAACGTTAGTTCGGCCAGAGAAACAAATATACTAATTAAAATGGTTGGACCTGCAAGATTTGTACTTTGTACTTTGTAGGTCTACATTTTAAATGTAAGGAGTAAAAAGTATGTTTTTTTTTCTCTGAAATGTAATTGAGTAAAAGTACGAGTATACAAACCTAATAATACTTGAGTAAAGTACAAATCCCCCAAAACAGTACTTAAGTATTGTAACGAAGTACAATTACTCAAGTACTTTACACCCCTGGAAATAAGTTACCATCGGAGTACATCTAGTCTTACCTGGTAACCTTCTTGTAGCATTTCCTTGGGGCTGCCTGTGACACAAAACTTTAAATCCATCCATCCATGCCAAGAAAGTGGCTTGGTAATCAATATAAATCCACATGAACATTCTAAATAGGCCCCTTTGTATTTCCTGTTGCAATGTTGGTTAATATACGGTTTCAACTTCACAACATAAACATTGTAAATGGATGTTGCAACATTTGTTAACCCTTTCACTACCACTCTACCAAAGGGTTAACCCTTTCACTGTGACACTACAGCAGGTTAACCCTCTCACTGCCACATGACAAAGTGTTAACCCTTTCACAACCACACTACAGACGGTTATCTGTAGTGTGGTAGTGAAAGGTTAACCTTCTGTAGTGTGGTAGTGAAAGGGTTAATGCAACATATTTCCAGTGAAACCATCTACACAGTCGCTGACAGGAAATACACGGGGGCAAAAGCTGTTCTACTAGCGATGGAGATCTTTTCAGAAGTACAGTATTCTGTTGCTGTTCCGGTCGCCATGGGAACAGTGTTGGGCCCTGTTAATTTCCTGTCAGTAACTGTATTAACCTTCTGTAGTGTGGTAGTGAAAGGGTTAACATACATTGCAACAGGAAATACAAAGGGGCCTATTTAGAATGTTTACGTCAGAAAAGGTCTACACAGGAAGGATCACAACCAATATGACGATGATATATTTTGTGGAAAATTCTACTTTAAGTTACATTTTGAACAGATACAAAATTTGTAATTAATCACGATTAATGTGTGTGTGTGTGTGTGTGTGTGTGTGTGTGTGTGTGTGTGTGTGTGTGTGTGTGTGTGTGTGTGTGTGTGTGTGTGTGTGTGTGTGTGTGTGTGTGTGTGTGTGTGTGTGTGTGTGTGTGTGTGTGTGTGTGTGTGTGTGTGTGTGTGTGTGTGTGTGTGTGTGTGTGTGTGTGTGTGTGTGTGCGTGCGTAGTGTATAAGTCTCCAGACTATGAGTCTCTAGGGTTCGAGCTGATCAGAGACAGGCTGGTGTGCATCGGCTACCCCCACGAGCTGCTCCGCTACACCTACGACCCCTCGTTCCCCACGCGGTGAGTCCTTCACCTAGATCACATCTTCTCGGCCACTACCCAGTCTCCTGGACCACTACCCAGTCTCCTGGACCACTACCCAGTCTCCTGGACCACTACCCAGTCTCCTGGACCACTACCCAGTCTCCTGGACCACTACCCAGTCTCCTGGACCAACCACTACCCAGTCTCCTGGACCACTACCCAGTCTCCTGGACCACTACCCAGTCTCCTGGACCACTACCCAGTCTCCTGGACCACTACCCAGTCTCCTGGACCAACCACTACCCAGTCTCCTGGACCACTACCCAGTCTCCTGGACCACTACCCAGTCTCCTGGACCACTATACCTGGTATCCTGGACCACTATCTGGTCTGCTGGACCACTATGGACCACTATCTCTTCTCCTGGATCACTATGGACCACTATCTCTTCTCCTGGATCACTATGGACCACTATCTCTTCTCCTGGATCACTATGGACCACTATCTCTTCTCCTGGATCACTATGGACCACTATCTCTTCTCCTGGACCGCTTTCTGGTCTCTTGGACCATTATAGACCACTATTTGGTCTCCTGGACTACTATCTGATCTCCTGGACCACTATCTAGGCCGCACGGTGGTGTAGCGGCACTGTCGCCTTACAACTAGAAGGTCCAGGGTTCGATTCCCGCTTGGGGACCAGGTTTCCACGTTGCCAGTTACCCAGGTGGAGTATCTCCCGGGCCTTTCTCTGTGGAGTTTGCATGTTCTCCCCGTGCTCACAAGGGTCCCCTCCCCCCTCCCGATAAGATAAACCCAATGGAAAAACATGCACAACAGATCCCTAATGCTATCACGTCCCTGACGAAGGCGGACAGGAGCACTTGGATTGGTCCCTGGGCGCGGCCCCACGCCGCAGCCCCTATCTGCTCCCGGCTGCCCTTGGGGGGAAGGACGACGGGATGGGTCAAGCGCAGAGACTCAATCTCATCGGCGACCCAAAAAATTATTGCATGTGTGTGTCACTGCATGACGAATAAAGACTTCTTCAAAGTTCAGTTATTAGTTATTATTATCTAGTCTTGTGCTACAGTGGTCTCATGCTACAGTCTCATGCTACAGTGGTCTCATGCTACAGTCTCATGCTACAGTCTCATGCTACAGTCTCATGCTACAGTGGTCTCATGCTACAGTCTCATGCTACAGTCTCATGCTACAGTCTCATGCTACAGTCTCATGCTACAGTGGTCTCATGCTACAGTCTCATGCTACAGTCTCATGCTACAGTCTCATGCTACAGTCTCATGCTACAGTCTCATGCTACAGTCTCATGCTACAGTCTCATGCTACAGTGGTCTCATGCTACAGTCTCATGCTACAGTGGTCTCATGCTACAGTCTCATGCTACAGTCTCATGCTACAGTCTCATGCTACAGTGGTCTCATGCTACAGTGGTCTCATGCTACAGTCTCATGCTACAGTGGTCTCATGCTACAGTCTCATGCTACAGTCTCATGCTACAGTGGTCTCATGCTACAGTGGTCTCATGCTACAGTCTCATGCTACAGTCTCATGCTACAGTCTCATGCTACAGTCTCATGCTACAGTGGTCTCATGCTACAGTGGTCTCATGCTACAGTCTCATGCTACAGTATCATGCTACAGTCTCATGCTACAGTCTCATGCTACAGTGGTCTCATGCTACAGTCTCATGCTACAGTCTCATGCTACAGCCTCATGCTACAGTCTCATGCTACAGTCTCATGCTACAGTCTCATGCTACAGTGGTCTCATGCTACAGTGGTCTCATGCTACAGTCTCATGCTACAGTATCATGCTACAGTCTCATGCTACAGTCTCATGCTACAGTGGTCTCATGCTACAGTCTCATGCTACAGTCTCATGCTACAGTGGTCTCATGCTACAGTGGTCTCATGCTACAGCCTCATGCTACAGTCTCATGCTACAGTCTCATGCTACAGTCTCATGCTACAGTGGTCTCATGCTACAGTGGTCTCATGCTACAGTCTCACGCTACAGTGGTCTCATGCTACAGTCTCATGCTACAGTCTCATGCTACAGTGGTCTCATGCTACAGTCTCATGCTACAGTCTCATGCTACAGTCTCATGCTACAGTCTCATGCTACAGTGGTCTCATGCTACAGTGGTCTCATGCTACAGTCTCACGCTACAGTGGTCTCATGCTACAGTGGTCTCATGCTACAGTCTCATGCTACAGTGGTCTCATGCTACAGTCTCATGCTACAGTCTCATGCTACAGTCTCATGCTACAGTGGTCTCATGCTACAGTCTCATGCTACAGTCTCATGCTACAGTCTCATGCTACAGTCTCATGCTACAGTCTCATGCTACAGTCTCATGCTACAGTCTCATGCTACAGTCTCATGCTACAGTCTCATGCTACAGTGGTCTCATGCTACAGTCTCATGCTACAGTCTCATGCTACAGTCTCATGCTACAGTGGTCTCATGCTACAGTGGTCTCATGCTACAGTGGTCTCATGCTACAGTCTCATGCTACAGTGGTCTCATGCTACAGTCTCATGCTACAGTCTCATGCTACAGTCTCATGCTACAGTCTCATGCTACAGTCTCATGCTACAGTGGTCTCATGCTACAGTCTCATGCTACAGTGGTCTCATGCTACAGTCTCATGCTACAGTCTCATGCTACAGTGGTCTCATGCTACAGTGGTCTCATGCTACAGTCTCATGCTACAGTCTCATGCTACAGTCTCATGCTACAGTCTCATGCTACAGTCTCATGCTACAGTCTCATGCTACAGTCTCATGCTACAGTCTCATGCTACAGTGGTCTCATGCTACAGTCTCATGCTACAGTCTCATGCTACAGTCTCATGCTACAGTCTCATGCTACAGTCTCATGCTACAGTCTCATGCTACAGTGGTCTCATGCTACAGTCTCATGCTACAGTCTCATGCTACAGTCTCATGCTACAGTCTCATGCTACAGTCTCATGCTACAGTGGTCTCATGCTACAGCCTCATGCTACAGTCTCATGCTACAGTCTCATGCTACAGTGGTCTCATGCTACAGTCTCATGCTACAG
>NC_140175.1:112234173-112244173 GCF_963971535.1 Notolepis coatsorum
GTAATACTAGAGGCTCTACTGAACAGTAATACTAGAGGCTCTACTGAACAGTAATACTAGAGGCTCTACTGAACAGTAATACTAGAGGCTCTACTGAACAGTAATACTAGAGGCTCTACTGAACAGTAATACTAGAGGCTCTACTGAACAGGAATACTAGAGGCTCTACTGAACAGTAATACTAGAGGCTCTACTGAACAGTAATACTAGAGGCTCTACTGAACAGTAATACTAGAGACTCTACTGAACAGTAATACTAGAGGCTCTACTGAACAGTAATACTAGAGGCTCTACTGAACAGTAATACTAGAGGCTCTACTGAACAGTAATACTAGAGGCTCTACTGAACAGTAATACTAGAGGCTCTACTGAACAGTAATACTAGAGGCTCTACTGAACAGTAATACTAGAGGCTCTACTGAACAGTAATACTAGAGGCTCTACTGAACAGTAATATTAGAGGTTCTACTGAACAGTAATACTAGAGGCTCTAACCTGAACAGTAATACTAGAGGCTCTACTGAACAGTAATACTAGAGACTCTACTGAACAGTAATACTAGAGGCTCTACTGAACAGTAATACTAGAGACTCTACTGAACAGTAATACTACAGGCTCTACTGAACAGTAATACTAGAGGCTCTACTGAACAGTAATACTAGAGGCTCTACTGAACAGTAATACTACAGGCTCTACTGAACAGTAATACTAGAGGCTCTACTGAACAGTAATACTAGAGGCTCTACTGAACAGTAATAATACTAGAGGCTCTACTGAACAGTAATACTAGAGGCTCTGCTGAACAGTAATACTAGAGACTACTGAACAGTAATACTAGAGGCTCTACTGAACAGTAATACTAGAGACTCTACTGAACAGTAATACTAGAGGCTCTACTGAACAGTAATACTAGAGGCTCTACTGAACAGTAATACTAGAGGCTCTACTGAACAGTAATACTAGAGGCTCTACTGAACAGTAATACTAGAGGCTCTACTGAACAGTAATACTAGAGGCTCTACTGAACAGTAATACTAGAGGCTCTACTGAACAGTAATACTAGAGGCTCTACTGAACAGTAATACTAGAGGCTCTACTGAACAGTAATACTAGAGGCTCTACTGAACAGTAATACTAGAGGCTCTACTGAACAGTAATACTAGAGGCTCTACTGAACAGTAATACTAGAGGCTCTACTGAACAGTAATACTAGAGGCTCTACTGAACAGTAATACTAGAGGCTCTACTGAACAGTAATACTAGAGACTCTACTGAACAGTAATACTAGAGACTCTACTGAACAGTAATACTAGAGGCTCTACTGAACAGTGATACTAGAGGCTCTACTGAACAGTAATACTAGAGGCTCTACTGAACAGTAATATCAGAGACTCTACTGAACAGTAATACTAGAGACTCTACTGAACAGTAATACTAGAGGCTCTACTGAACAGTAATACTAGAGACTCTACTGAACAGTAATACTAGAGGCTCTACTGAACAGTAATACTAGAGGCTCTACTGAACAGTAATACTAGAGGCTCTACTGAACAGTAATACTAGAGGCTCTACTGAACAGTAATACTAGAGGCTCTACTGAACAGTAATACTAGAGGCTCTACTGAACAGTAATACTAGAGGCTCTACTGAACAGTAATACTAGAGACTCTACTGAACAGTAATACTAGAGGCTCTACTGAACAGTAATACTAGAGGCTCTACTGAACAGTAATACTAGAGGCTCTACTGAACAGTAATACTAGAGGCTCTACTGAACAGTAATACTAGAGACTCTACTGAACAGTAATACTAGAGACTCTACTGAACAGTAATACTAGAGGCTCTACTGAACAGTAATACTAGAGGCTCTACTGAACAGTAATACTAGAGACTCTACTGAACAGTAATACTAGAGGCTCTACTGAACAGTAATACTAGAGGCTCTACTGAACAGTAATACTAGAGGCTCTACTGAACAGTAATACTAGAGGCTCTACTGAACAGTAATACTAGAGGCTCTACTGAACAGTAATACTAGAGGCTCTACTGAACAGTAATACTAGAGGCTCTATTGAACAGTAACACTAGAGACTACTGAACAGTAATACTAGAGACTCTACTGAACAGTAATACTAGAGGCTCTACTGAACAGTAATACTAGAGGCTCTACTGAACAGTAATACTAGAGGCTCTAACCTGAACAGTAATACTAGAGACTCTACTGAACAGTAATACTAGAGGCTCTACTGAACAGTAATACTAGAGGCTCTACTGAACAGTAATACTAGAGGCTCTACTGAACAGTAATACTAGAGGCTCTACTGAACAGTAATACTAGAGGCTCTACTGAACAGTAATACTAGAGGCTCTAACCTGAACAGTAATACTAGAGGCTCTACTGAACAGTAATACTAGAGGCTCTACTGAACAGTAATACTAGAGGCTCTACTGAACAGTAATACTAGAGGCTCTACTGAACAGTAATACTAGAGGCTCTACTGAACAGTAATACTAGAGGCTCTACTGAACAGTAATACCAGAGGCTCTACTGAACAGTAATACTAGAGGCTCTACTGAACAGTAATACTAGAGACTCTACTGAACAGTAATACTAGAGGCTCTACTGAACAGTAATACTAGAGGCTCTGCTGAACAGTAATACTAGAGGCTCTGCTGAACAGTAATACTAGAGGCTCTACTGAACAGTAATACTAGAGGCTCTACTGAACAGTAATACTAGAGACTCTACTGAACAGTAATACTAGAGGCTCTACTGAACAGTAATACTAGAGGCTCTACTGAACAGTAATACTAGAGGCTCTGCTGAACAGTAATACTAGAGGCTCTACTGAACAGTAATAATACTAGAGGCTCTACTGAACAGTAATACTAGAGGCTCTACTGAACAGTAATACTAGAGGCTCTAACCTGAACAGTAATACTAGAGGCTCTACTGAACAGTAATACTAGAGGCTCTACTGAACAGTAATACTAGAGGCTCTACTGAACAGTAATACTAGAGGCTCTACTGAACAGTAATACTAGAGGCTCTACTGAACAGTAATACTAGAGGCTCTACTGAACAGTAATACTAGAGGCTCTACTGAACAGTAATACTAGAGGCTCTACTGAACAGTAATACTAGAGACTCTACTGAACAGTAATACTAGAGGCTCTACTGAACAGTAATACTAGAGGCTCTACTGAACAGTAATACTAGAGGCTCTACTGAACAGTAATACTAGAGGCTCTACTGAACAGTAATACTAGAGGCTCTGCTGAACAGTAATACTAGAGGCTCTACTGAACAGTAATACTAGAGGCTCTACTGAACAGTAATACTAGAGACTCTACTGAACAGTAATACTAGAGGCTCTACTGAACAGTAATACTAGAGGCTCTACTGAACAGTAATACTAGAGGCTCTACTGAACAGTAATACTAGAGGCTCTACTGAACAGTAATACTAGAGGCTCTACTGAACAGGAATACTAGAGGCTCTACTGAACAGTAATACTAGAGGCTCTACTGAACAGTAATACTAGAGACTCTACTGAACAGTAATACTAGAGGCTCTACTGAACAGTAATACTAGAGGCTCTACTGAACAGTAATACTAGAGGCTCTACTGAACAGTAATACTAGAGGCTCTACTGAACCGTAATACTAGAGGCTCTACTGAACAGTAATACTAGAGGCTCTACTGAACAGTAATACTAGAGGCTCTACTGAACAGTAATACTAGAGACTCTACTGAACAGTAATACTAGAGGCTCTACTGAACAGTAATACTAGAGGCTCTACTGAACAGTAATACTAGAGGCTCTACTGAACAGTAATACTAGAGGCTCTACTGAACAGTAATACTAGAGGCTCTACTGAACAGTAATACTAGAGACTCTACTGAACAGTAATACTAGAGGCTCTACTGAACAGTAATACTAGAGGCTCTGCTGAACAGTAATACTAGAGGCTCTGCTGAACAGTAATACTAGAGGCTCTACTGAACAGTAATACTAGAGGCTCTACTGAACAGTAATACTAGAGACTCTACTGAACAGTAATACTAGAGGCTCTACTGAACAGTAATACTAGAGGCTCTACTGAACAGTAATACTAGAGGCTCTGCTGAACAGTAATACTAGAGGCTCTACTGAACAGTAATAATACTAGAGGCTCTACTGAACAGTAATACTAGAGGCTCTACTGAACAGTAATACTAGAGGCTCTAACCTGAACAGTAATACTAGAGGCTCTACTGAACAGTAATACTAGAGGCTCTACTGAACAGTAATACTAGAGGCTCTACTGAACAGTAATACTAGAGGCTCTACTGAACAGTAATACTAGAGGCTCTACTGAACAGTAATACTAGAGGCTCTACTGAACAGTAATACTAGAGGCTCTACTGAACAGTAATACTAGAGGCTCTACTGAACAGTAATACTAGAGACTCTACTGAACAGTAATACTAGAGGCTCTACTGAACAGTAATACTAGAGGCTCTACTGAACAGTAATACTAGAGGCTCTACTGAACAGTAATACTAGAGACTCTACTGAACAGTAATACTAGAGGCTCTACTGAACAGTAATACTAGAGGCTCTACTGAACAGTAATACTAGAGACTCTACTGAACAGTAATACTAGAGACTCTACTGAACAGTAATACTAGAGGCTCTACTGAACAGTAATACTAGAGGCTCTACTGAACAGTAATACTAGAGGCTCTACTGAACAGTAATATCAGAGACTCTACTGAACAGTAATACTAGAGGCTCTACTGAACAGTAATACTAGAGGCTCTACTGAACAGTAATACTAGAGACTCTACTGAACAGTAATACTAGAGGCTCTACTGAACAGTAATACTAGAGGCTCTACTGAACAGTAATACTAGAGACTCTACTGAACAGTAATACTAGAGGCTCTACTGAACAGTAATACTAGAGGCTCTACTGAACAGTAATACTAGAGGCTCTACTGAACAGTAATACTAGAGGCTCTACTGAACAGTAATACTAGAGGCTCTACTGAACAGTAATACTAGAGGCTCTACTGAACAGTAATACTAGAGGCTCTACTGAACAGTAATACTAGAGGCTCTACTGAACAGTAATACTAGAGGCTCTACTGAACAGTAATACTAGAGGCTCTACTGAACAGTAATACTAGAGGCTCTACTGAACAGTAATACTAGAGGCTCTACTGAACAGTAATACTAGAGGCTCTACTGAACAGTAATACTAGAGGCTCTCCTGAACAGTAATACTAGAGGCTCTCCTGAACAGTAATACTAGAGACTCTACTGAACAGTAATACTAGAGGCTCTACTGAACAGTAATACTAGAGGCTCTACTGAACAGTAATACTAGAGGCTCTACTGAACAGTAATACTAGAGGCTCTACTGAACAGTAATACTAGAGGCTCTACTGAACAGTAATAATACTAGAGGCTCTAACCTGAACAGTAATACTAGAGACTCTACTGAACAGTAATACTAGAGGCTCTACTGAACAGTAATACTAGAGACTCTACTGAACAGTAATACTAGAGGCTCTACTGAACAGTAATACTAGAGGCTCTACTGAACAGTAATACTAGAGGCTCTACTGAACAGTAATACTAGAGGCTCTACTGAACAGTAATACTAGAGGCTCTACTGAACAGTAATACTAGAGACTCTACTGAACAGTAATACTAGAGGCTCTACTGAACAGTAATACTAGAGGCTCTACTGAACAGTAATACTAGAGGCTCTACTGAACAGTAATACTAGAGGCTCTACTGAACAGTAATACTAGAGGCTCTACTGAACAGTAATACTAGACTCTACTGAACAGTAATACTAGAGGCTCTACTGAACAGTAATACTAGAGGCTCTACTGAACAGTAATACTAGAGGCTCTACTGAACAGTAATACTAGAGGCTCTACTGAACAGTAATAATACTAGAGGCTCTACTGAACAGTAATACTAGAGGCTCTACTGAACAGTAATAATACTAGAGGCTCTACTGAACAGTAATACTAGAGGCTCTACTGAACAGTAATACTAGAGACTCTACTGAACAGTAATACTAGAGGCTCTACTGAACAGTAATACTAGAGGCTCTACTGAACAGTAATACTAGAGGCTCTAACCTGATCTAATCAAAACTCAGGTTATGGTCGATGACACCCGCTGGAAGCAGTTATAGATTTTGGAGCCAATATTTCAGCAGTGCACCCCTCAACCCCAGTGGATTGTGGAGTATCAGAAGATAGGGTGAACCCATGGACTTTAAACCCCACCGAGCTAGTTGTTTCAAAACATGTCTGGCCCGGTCTGGCTCCAGATCTGACCGCTGGGACCAGCAGTTGTTCATGTCGTTGGGCTGCTAGTGGGCTGTGGGAGTCTCCTGTTGTCCTTGTGGGACAGACCGAGTCCTGAAAGCACTGAAATGCATTTCTGCGTGGACTACAGAAAAGAGAATAAGGCCACAGTCAAGGATTCGTACCCTTTTCCCCGGGTGGATGAGTTGCTGGCAGGGGTGTGAAAAGTACCCAGAAATTATACTCAAGTAAAAGTCAGAGTATCTGCCTAAAAACACACTTGAGTAAAAGTAAAAAAAATGTCTACTTTGAAATGTACTTAAGTACCAAACTCTTTTTCTGACTGTCTATTCTTCTGATAGCAGGTGTTTAATCAAAGATCCCAGCTTTCTAGTCTTGCACAAGGACCAATCAGCATGGGTAATTTGGGCGGGTTCATTTTCCATCGATGGGGATTTGATTGGCTGTTTTTAAATAAAGAGCGGCCGCAGGATTAATAACGTTAACGTTAGTTCGGCCAGAGAAATAAATATACTAATTAAAATGGTTGGACCTGCGAGATTTGTACTTTGTACTTTGTAGGTCTGCATTTTAAATGTAAGGAGTTTTTCTGTAATTGTAATTGTACTGTAAAAGTACAAGTATACAAACCTAATAGTACTTGAGTAAAGTACAAATCCCCAAAAACAGTGCTTAAGTATTGTAACAAAGTACAATTACTCAAGTACTTTACACCCCTGGTTGCTGGACTTTCTAGCTCAGTGGAAGTACATCTCTCCTCCAACATCATCCTCATGTCACCTACATCCCTGAATCTTTCCCCAAGACCGCCTTCGTCTGTCCTATGGGTTTATTTAAGGTGACTCCACATCAGAGAAGGAGTGCCTTGGTGTGATTTGGGCCCTGGAACACTTCTTGCCCGACAGGACACGGCAAAACACTGACAGGGTTCAGGCCAGGGGCGGATTTAGGATTGTAGGAGATCCGGGGCTTAGCCCAGATGGGCCCCCCCCCTTTTTTTTTTTTTTCTTTTTTAATTTATATATATATATATATATTTTTTTTTTTGGTAGGCAATGGGTGGTTTGGAGGGGCTCAGGCACGACCCCCTCCACGACAGATTTTTTTTTAATTTAATGAACCTGTACGTGCAATTTCCTGCAATATAGAGCCTTCAATCTTGACCAATAAAGCTGCTCTTTTCACTATAAAACTCAGTTAACCATAACATAGTTATGGTTAGATTTATATATTGGGGGGGGATATATCATATTTTTCATATAATCAAAAAGTGGTGGAGCAAGAGCATACCTTTGCTCCCCCAAGTTCAATAGTGGGAGAGCAGAGATGCTCCGAATGCTCTTATGGCCAGGCGTCTATGATTCACTGATACAAAGTAAAATAGTGCAGTGCAATAAAATAGTTAGTAAAATAGAATAAAATAATGCAATAGTGCATTGCAATAAAATAGTTATCATCGTATTTAATCAGGAGGCCGGTAAGGAGTGCATTACAGTAGTCGAGTTGGCTTGAGATAAAGGCATGGATCTGGTTTTCAGCGTCCTTTTGATTTATAAATGGCCGTACTTTAGCTATGTTTCTAAGGTGGAAGAATTAAGTTTTTGTCAACTTGTTGATTGTGATTTAAAGCTTAGGTCTGAGTCTACCATAACACCAAGACTTAACTCACTCAAATACAGTTAGCAGCTGGATAGACCACAGATGGAAATTAGCTTCTGCTAAATCTGGTGCAAACATATTTTCATGTAACAATGATGAATTGTAAAAAAGAAAAAAAAAAAAAAATTATTTTAATTTTTTTAATTTTTTTTAAAATAGATTCGGGGCTTTTCAGAATACATCCGGGGCTTGAGCCCAGGTAGCCACCCCCTAGCTCCGCAACTGGTTCAGGCACCAATTTGTCCAATTTGTCAGCGACGTGTTCGAGTCAGTTGTGGCAGCGATTGTAACTGTTCACAGGCTAACCACAGCCTATCACCCACAATCCAACCAAACTGAGAGTGAATGGTGTTATATTGACGAGGCTTAACCCGAGGTTCAATAAGATTAATGTATTGACTCATTCTTATATCTGCATCCATTCATGTTGCTTACGTGTCTGTCACGTTACAACTCGTGTGTCGCCTTCCTGGTGCAACGTCACAATAACAACGACAATCAAAGAGGTTCAAACTCGAACCTAATACGATAAAGTCAGCGATCAGAGCTTGAAAAAAAGAAAAAACCTGCCTTCAACTGTATGTATCACTGTTGTAAGATTAGTGTGTTGCCTGCTCCTTTAAGAGTGATGCATTGTGTGATGTATAGGTGACCTACACAAGTTGCTAGTAATCTTGTAATCAGTGTATATGTGGGAACGGTAGAGAGAGGTAGAAAACACTTAGGGCGGGATCCACAAAGAATGGATTGCACGGTGCTAATTGCACCCTTACTTACAATTCATTATGAATTGAAAATGGGGGACCCTGATGTAAACAAGACAAAAGTCTTTCTCTGGTCTGCATCCCCTTAACAATTGTGTGTATTGAGCCGTACTGTATTGTACCCATTCTGCAATCTGTTAATAAAGTTTTCAATCAATCAATCACCTGGACCAATCAACGTTAATCATACTGTACTATACTAGAATGTACTGTACTATACTATGCTATGCTGTACTGTACTATATTATATTGTGTTCCAGAAACCTACATCTTCGTCTGTCTCGTCGACCTGTTCACCAGATGCACACGCTACACCAAGTGAGCCCACTCTTGAATGAATGAATGAATGAATGAATGAAAAAGTTTCTTTTTGGACATGTTATTCTCCATATTTCTCCAAACAACTCACGATATCTTGTTCAGTCGAACCAAACAATCATAGCAACGAATTAAAAAAAACATTAAAAGAAAAACATTAGAAAAAGAAAAAAACAAGGAATTATAAACAAAAGTTCAAGAGTAATGTGTTTGGTTAGCAGACATGTCCAAAAAGGAGTAGAGGGAAGCTAAGCTTATTGATCCCTACCAGGCCACGTGAGCGGATCGGTGCGGCCGAGAAATCCGCTCTTCGCTCTTTAAAGCTTGGTCCGCTCCGCTAATCGCTCATGTTGACCCCGCTCCCAAGTCGATCTCCGCTCGCTCCCCACTCACCTTGAATCGAGCGCTCCCCGCTCCCCGCGCCAGATCGCTCGGCAGTTTTTCTTTTTCTTTTTTGGAGCATGGTGTAAATGAGCTCAAACTACAACAGTCTACACCCCCTGGGCCCCTTAACAATTGTTTGTATTGAGCCGCATTGTAATTGTAGCCATTCTGCAATGTTAAATAACGTTGTTTATCCATTCACTAGTTCTATTAAGCGATGATAGGCTAGCCGAGCCACAATGCTATGGTCGCTGCCATTAACGTTAGCATGTAAGCTAACGTCAACAACAATGGCGTCGATACTTTTTTTAACAGGAGTGAGTGTGGGCGTCATAGATATCTATGGTGGGCGTCTCTACAGTGACGAAGCCTGAACCCTTCTCATTGGTTGAAAATGGCCTTCATGTTTGTACATCGCCATCTGTTGCTTTGGCATTGTACTGCATGTATATATTACATCAACAGTGTTAAACCACTGTGAGCGGCCTGGAGTGGATTGGAGCGGAGGAGAACTCTCGCTCCGGACGTCGCGCCGACTC
>NC_140175.1:112249173-112265697 GCF_963971535.1 Notolepis coatsorum
GAGATGACTGTTGATTGGACGAGGAGTTGGGTGGCTTCTTTTGTCAGGAAGGGGCGTATCCTTCTGACGTTGCTCAGGAGGAATCTGCAGGTTCTGGTTGTCGCTGCGATGTGAGCAGAGAAGTTCAACTGGTCGTCGAGGACAACACCAAGGTTCTTGGCGGTCGGGGACGCGGTCACAGCTGCATTCTCGACTGTGATGGAGAGGTCGGTCAGGGGGGAGGATTTGGCCGGCAGGTGGAGCAATTCTGTTTTGCTTAGGTTCAGTTTGAGGTGGTTGGTCGTCATCCAGGCGGAGATGTCGGACAGACAGGCCGAGATCCGCTCAGAGACGTGGATATCTGAGGGAGGGAAGGAGAGAAGAGTTGAGTATCATCGGCATAACAATGATATGAGAAGCCATGAGACGTGATAATGTTACCCAGTGATTTAGTGTAGAGGGAGAAGAGAAGGGGTCCTAGGACCGAGCCCTGGGGGACACCCGTCCGGAGGGGGCGGGTGGCCGACAGAGTCCCTCTCCATGACACTTGGTAGGAGCGGTCGTTGAGGTATGATGTCAGCCATGTCAGCGCAGATCCAGCCACTCCCATTCCTGCGAGGGCCGCGAGAAGGATCTGATGGTTGACTGTGTCGAAGGCTGCAGATAGATCTAGGAGAATCAGGACAGAGGAGAGGCCTTTCGCTTTTGCTAAGTGAAGTGCCTCTGTGACCGCAATGAGGGCCGTTTTTGTGGAGTGGCCAGTCCGGAAGCCAGACTGATTGGGGTCTAGGAGGTCATTCTGTAAGAGATAAGCAGTAAGTTGGTTGGATACAGCACGTTCAAGTGTTTTAGAAAGAAAGGAGAGAAGAGAGACAGGACGATAGTTGGCTATGACGGTGGGGTTCAGGGTTGGTTTTTTTATGAGGGGCGTGACTCTGGCTTGTTTTAGGGAGGTGGGGACCACCCCCGAGTTGAGTGAGGAGTTGATGGTTGCAGTTAGGAATGGGAGGATGTCCGGTGCTATGGTTAGCGTAGCTTAGCTTCATCACTGGAAGTGGGTCAGACTTTACCCTGAAGTTCCCTACAGTCCCCTACAGTCACGAAATACACTCCAAATACAACTCCAAAATGTTCCTGTAAACATGTTGTGACCTGTGTATTTACCACGTGGAGAAATACAAAATAATTGTATTCGACATTTACGTTTTCTAAGCAAATATACTCTGAATATTTTTTTGCCGAACCACTCTCTCTCTGGGCGCAGTGATTTCACGCAACGCAGTGCTACTTTTTAACGTGACGCCAGTGTTTGTTTACATTTTCATTTCATTCAAAGGATCCGAACCGATTGAAGTTTTTGGATACCATGACTGTGGTAAGTTTTAATTTATGTTTTTAGATGGAAGGCTGTATTCCATCTGTCTAACGTTAGCGAATATTGTGAGATTGATGAATAGGACATAACGTTACTGGACTATTGACCTAGTTAGCCCCTTTCCTGACTGCGATGCACGGCTACAGGGTTTGGGCGAGTGAATCCACACTCGTGGTATTATTATAACTAATTTATTGTGTAACGCTAGCCCCTTAAAACTTACCACAGTCATGGTATCCATAAACTTCAATTGTTTGCCAGTGTTTGTTTACATTTTCATTTCATTCAAAGGATTCGAACCGATTAAACATCCAATGAAATGAAAAATGCATTTTCTTCCATGTTACCTCTTTTGTCTTATCTGTTCATCACTATGTGCCAAGAAAATTCACAAAAATTATTTCCTTCTTATTTTCCAAGTGTCCTTTATTTATAAAGGTGAACACTATGAGACCCAGATCTCTGTTTCATGAACAACCTGTTTACAAGGGATATACATTAACACTAGCACAGCCGACAAGGGGTCAAATGACCCCTAGGCATTTTCAATCAATGTATCCTCGTCACTCGTCGAGCTCCAGCTCTGTCACTCAATGACTTTTCCTAAAAGTACCCGTTTTATCTGGCACGGTTTCTGAAATTTCAAAATGACTTCAGGAAAATGTAATTAGAACGTTATTCCATGGGCCGTTGGAACAGACGAAAGTCACAGCACTTTGCGAGCGTCTTTTGCCCGTAAATGTGTGGCTCTTCCATCAATTTTTTTTATGTCACTCAAACCTACATTTCATTGTGGTAAACCTCATATTTTTATATTCAGAGGTAATTATATAGTTTACACTGTTTATTTTTCTCATATTTCTCATATAAGCTGTCGGGTCATCCGACCCGTTCCTGGTGGGAATTAGTGGCATTTTCTCCATGGCTGTGCTAGTGTTAAAAAATAACACACCAACAAACATATATATATCAAATATCAAATGAAACAAATACAAGCAACATCTAAAATATGAAGAGTTCAAAACTTTCATCTAACGGAATGAAATGTTTTAACTTTAGGTTTTCTGTAATTCATTCCATTTGAAAGGCGCAAAACCAGATTTACCAAGCTCAGTTTTTACAAGCCAAGTAATCCTGTGACCTATGCGCTGTGTTTAAAAGTGAAAGGTTAGTTCAGACAACAGAGGTTAAAGGTTAGTTCAGACAACAGAGGTTGAAGGTTAGTTAAGAAAACAGAGGTTGAAGGTTAGTTAAGAAAACAGAGGTTAAAGGTTAGTTAAGAAAACAGAGGTTGTTGTGGAGGGCCAGATTAAACCGAATATATATATTTATTTATATATATATATTTAATTGTATTTGTATATTCTCTAATATTCCCTGATATCCCTTGTATATTCCTTGTACAATATGCATTGAATATCCATTCTAGCCTACTGAACATCCCATAATAGTCTCCATTCTACTATTGGTCGAGACCTTGGTGCCAGGCTGCCATACCCCCCAGACCCAGTTCAAACGTACCGCTCAACATGTACGAACAAGTCCTAGTTCCGCGTAGGAATCTGGCTACCGCACCACTAACGGTACTATTTGTTCATAGTGCGTATATATACTGCGCTACTAAAGTAGGACTTCCTTTTTAGTCCAGTTTCTTACCCTCCAATAGAGTGACAGACGTAAAGCCTCCCCGCGACGCCACGTGTGGGAGTAAGGCCAAGTTCGGCCTACCATCGGTATTGAGACATCGTGTATATTAATATTTGAATAGTCATATTTGGCACTATATCGTCGAGTTGGACGTAGTCTATTAAGCTAATAATAGTCTATTCATATGTAGTGCTTCGTGCGGTGAGAATACTATCGTAGTCAGTACCCCATCGTTTCGGGCAGAGAACTGGCTGCTTATCCAGGGTGGCCGACCCCATGTGAGGCTGCACCCGAGGAGCCCCAGAGCCGACGAGCGAGTGGACCTGCATACCGGATTATTCTACCGACGACAGCCCGCCTTCCCAGGCACGGATTATGCTTTGTATACAGTGATTATTCTATGGATAAAGACCAACACTGCCGTGTGTTGGAAAACCCCCCCCCGGAGAGGACGACAGGTGAGGAGACGCTCTACACGACGAGGTCGCTTCACGTCTCTCCATCGTGGACCGAAGGAAGCCGGCCCACAGAGAGTCCAACTGCTTTCATCTGTGGATCGAGGATCGCTGAGGCACCGAGCCGCACAACCGTGGGTTCTCCCAGGATACCCTCGGCCAGACGGATACAGCCAGACTCTACCCCCCCCCCCCCTTCTCCAGTTGTCTTACAAGCGACCGGAATTCCCCCCTAGTGTATCCAGTTCTATAATCATTAAAGTATCATTGCTATTATTCCTTAAATATTCCAGGTTGTATATTTACCGCCTGCGCCACCAGAGATTGGACGTTCTCTATTGATATACCAACGAATACTCATTTGCCATAAAAGTGCATCCTATTTCAAATCATAAATGTAATTAAGTGATTGCTCTACATACCTTTTGCTATGTATTAATTATTATTAAACGCAGACTTTCGACTTGGTACATTTGTGTTGGATCGTTTCATCTACGTGGGAGTGTTTACCATAATTATTTATGCCTAGTACTGGGTGGCCAGAGTCTAAAGTACAAGAGGTAGTGGTAGTAAGTATCATATCTAACAATACAGTCAGGGAATTGTACCCCTCAGTTACAATTGGTCCTTCGAGCCGGATGGTAATTAGTGTAATATTAATATAGTGTTATTAATATTGAAATGGCCTATGATGAACACTCCACGAAACGATCCTCCTAACCAACGCCCGCAGCGCGAACGACGGCTCCCTCAGTACTTAGAGGCTTACGCTGTCAGTCAACAACCTAGTCTTCTACTAACAGTAAACACGGTAAAACTAGAAAGTAAAAGTATGTCTAACCCCAACGCCCAGACTACCCCGACCATAGAGGCCCCTACGGGTTCTAATGTAACTGACGGTTACATTAGATTACATTAGTTCACGGTGGGGACCAGTGGGAACCAGACATGACTTCACACCCCGCCAGTACTGAAGAAGTAGTCCCCGATGAGTCCCGGGAGGAATACAACGCTACCGAGAGAGAACTCGGCACGGAAGAAGACGGGGAGAGCACCGTGGAGATAGAGCTCCAAGGCTCCGCAAGGAGTACCCCGAGGGAAGTCTCCCCTATACAACCGCCTTCTCCCAGCGAGGCAGAGAGGACCCTACAGCAGGCCTTCCTCATCAGCCTGAACGCCGCTGCTGAACGCGACCGACTGCAGATCCAGCAGCGGAGCGAAGAAGAGCATATACGTCTAGAAATAAGACGCATTCAGAGGGAAGAGAATGTGGCCCGAGACCGAGCAGACAGCCAGCGAGCAGCTGCTGGTGCTCTACGGGACGCAGAGCGCGACAGACAGCAAGCGCAACTAATAGAACAGCTGATCAGACGGACAACACCCTCTCCCTCCGCCAGAGGCTCCAGGAACTCGTCTAGACACACCTCCAGGGCGGCATCCCCTAGCCGAGTAAACAACCCTGAACTTGACCAACAGACGAGGTCTATACCCCCCACAGACCACCTCCCCCCACCGGTCCAAGCGAGACCTAGCAACCGGGAAGGAGCAGCATATCCTGTGGAGAGGCTAAACCAGAGACTACAAGCACTGGATGACCTAACTGAAGACGAAGAGGAAGAGGAGGAGAACCACGCCCGACGACAGCACGGTACAGCCCAGGCTATACTCCCGCGGAGCTGCGCTACAGACCCCCGACTCTATACCCGGGTGAGCACGACGCACGACCCGCACCGAGGAACAGCACCTGGACAAGCGGGCCATGGTACACTGCCGGTACCAGCCCATACCAAGGAGCGGGAGGAGACTCGCCTAGGAGGCCTCTCCCCCAACGCCCGCCGATGTATCCACAGTCAGCGTCATACATTGGCACGCCTATGGTACCCGACTTCACCCAAGAGAACCGGGCCCAGTATACAGAACTCCGCATGTGTCTGGAGACCATGTTGGTGGATGTATTGGATGAACGCCATAAATACGCCATCCTACTGAAGCACTTAAAGGTACCCCGCGCACATAATATAGCGCTCGCCTACGCGACTTCCACCACCCCATACACAGCAGCGCTGGTAGCATTGGACCAGAGGTATGGGCGCATATGGGATTACGTGATCCAGGAGATCCGACACATCGACCGCTTACCCCCAGCAATAGACAATCGAGCACTGGACGACCTGTCCATCAGAGTGCAGTCCCTGGTAGGGATGTTGGGAGCGCAGAGAGAGAAGGGGAGGCATGAACTTTACGCCAACTCAAATGTGGAAAGGATCTTGGAGAAGCTGCCGCCCGCTCGACAGGAGCGCTTTAGGCAGCAGAGAGACCACCGAGACCCGAATGGCCCCGAACCGAACCTCCTCGATCTAGCAGACTTCCTGGCGAGAGAAGTCAGCAGCCTACGGCTAGATACATTCGGACGGAGCACCCCTGGCTCCAGAGAAGGAACCAGACGACTAAATGATGGAAGAAGATCGGTGACTGTGATGCACCAATCGGAGTCAGTACCGAGCAGCAGGAGCCACAGTACCCCCTCCAGAACGGAGAAGTGGAAGATAGTGTGCCCCTACTGTGAGAAAGAACACTGGCTAGCGCAATGTGACTCCTTCCCCAAGCTGAACGCGGAGGAAGCAAGTCAATGGATAAAGTCCAACAAGCGCTGTTTTCGCTGTGCGCGCTCACACATGGCAGCCGAATGCCGCTTAAAGAAAAGGTGCACCAAGTGCGATGGAGCCCATCTGGACATACTTCACGACAGTAACAGACGGCGCCCTTCACCCGCACCATCCAGCAGCAAAGCGAGCGTCATGTACATCGATCCCGCCAGCAGCAGTGGAGCCCGAGTACTCCTAAAAGTAGTGCGTGTGACACTAAGCTACCAGAATAAAGTCCTGGACACTTACGCCGTCCTCGATGACGGGTCAGAGAAGACCCTTCTGCTCGCCTCCGCTGCGGCCCAGCTAGGGCTGCGGGGAAGCGAAACCCAAATGACAATTCGGACAATAAGACGAGATTTGAAGACGATAAAGGGCGAGAATGTCTCATTCTCTATCGCAGCAAGCGGCCAGCCTGAGCGACGGTACCAGATTACAGACGCTTTCACCAGCCAAGAAATAGGACTGTCGCGGTACACATACCCCGTCGCCAAGCTGATGGAGAAATATGCACATCTGCGCAAGTTACCGATCCCGCTCATAGACAATGCTATGCCGACCCTGTTGATAGGCTCCGACCATGCAGACCTCATTGTCCCGATAGACCGGGTTCATACCGGACCCCGAGGCTGTCCTGCAGCAGTCGAGACCCGTTTGGGATGGACTCTCTAAGGCCCGCTCGCCAAATCTCTCAACCGAAGTACAGCCACTAGATGTCTCCACTCCCGAGTCACAGAGGGAGAAACCGCACTCCTGCAACACGTAGAGCGGTTATGGACCTTGGAACAAATGCCCTTTAAGAACGGAAAGAAAGACATTCGCTCTAAAGATGACATTTACGCCATTCACCTCCTCGAGACAGGGACCAAGAGAGTCCCGGTCAACGGCGTGTTGAGATACGCCACGCCACTCCTGCGGCGAGAAGGAATGCCTACTTTCCACGCCAAGACAGACGCCACAGAACGGTACCTGCTGAACACGGAGCGGCGCTTAGCCAAGAACCCCGCCCAAGAGAGTGTATACCGCGCTGAGATTGAGAAGCTCATCACAGCGGGACACGTCACAAAGATGGACATTAAAGAGGCTGACCAGACCACTGAATCGTGGTACGTGCCTCACCACAAGGTCCATCACAACGGTAAAGACCGCATAGTATTTAACTGCAGCTACCAGATCGGATCCCAAAATCTGAATAAAGAGTTACTGCCCGGTCCCACACTCGGCCCCTCCCTACTCGGCGTTCTACTGCGCTTCCGCCAGGAAAAGGTGGCCATCAGCGGGGACATTAAAGGAATGTTCCTGCAGGTGAGATTAGTAGAGGAGGACAAGCCCCTGTTACGGTTCCTATGGAGAGAGAAGCCAGGAGATGAGCACCCAGCCATCTACCAATGGGAAGTCCTCCCCTTCGGAACGACGTGCAGCCCCTGCTGTGCTACATTTGCACTACAGAAACATGTAGCAGAGGACCCAGCAGCAGACGAAGAGGTCCGACACAGCGTAAAGAACAGCTTCTACGTAGACAACTGTCTACAAAGCCTTTCAACCCAGGAAGAAGCCGAGGCTCTCCTGATTAAACTCCGCGCCTCATTGATCAAAGGCGGCTTTGATCTCAGGCAGTGGGCCAGCAGCGATCCGCAAGTACTGCGCAGCCTCTCCTCCGAGGACAAGGCAGCCAGCAGCGAGACCTGGATGGCTACAATCCCGGGAGAAGCCCAGGAGATGACCCTGGGATTGGTGTGGCGATTCAAAACAGATTCGCTTCACTACAGACACAAGCCCCTGACTACGGAGCAGGGAAGGCCGGAGCGCACCTAGCCACGCTCATCCAACGTGAGCTCACCATACCGGTGTCTAGAACAATCCTGTGGTCAGATTCCACGACAGTACTCGCCTGGATCAAATCGGACTCATGCAAGTACAAAGTCTTCGTGGGAGTCAGAGTCACCGAGATTCAAGACTTAACCGAAGAGTTAACCGGAGAAACAGAGTGGCGCTACGTTGATACAAAACAGAACCCAGCTGACGTCATCACCCGGGGAATGCCCCTAGATGACCTCACCCGTCGCAATGTCTACAGTGACGGCCCATTATTCCTAAAGCTCCCGGAAGGAGAGTGGCCCACGCCTATCCCGAGGGAAGCCAGTCAGGAGGAGGCTGAGAATAAGAAGCCTGTGTTCTGTGGATTGAGCACTGTTATCTCCGCAGACCCCAACATAGATGATTGCACTACCATAGAGAGTGCACAACAAAGGACATTCCTACTGCACTACCTACCGTCTCTACAGACCCGCCAGAAGTGGGTAAAGGAGAGAGACAATTTGACAGAAGGAACGGTCGTCATGATTATTGATCAATCACTGCCCAGAGCTATGTGGCCGGCCGGCCGCGTAAGCAAAGTGATCACCGGTGCCGACGGCAAGGTCCGAGCAGCTGAAGTGCTTGTCCAGGGTCGCACTTACACCCGTCCCGTGGCGAGGCTCATAGAACTGCCCCGACTCCCAGACACAATCGATGATGACCATGACCCTATAACCCTATGACTTTGTGAAGTTGACTGACCCCTACAGCAAACCCCTATGTGTAAATAGACAACGCGATTAATCTGTCTCTGCTTAACTGATTAGGTCTGGGACCAATCAGGGGGTGGCTGTTGTGAAGGGCCAGATTAAACCGAATATATATATTTATTTATATATATTTAATTGTATTTGTATATTCTCTAATATTCCCTGATATCCCTTGTATATTCCTTGTACAATATGCATTGAATATCCATTCTAGCCTACTGAACATCCCATAATAGTCTCCATTCTACTATTGGTCGAGACCTTGGTGCCAGGCTGCCATACCCCCCAGACCCAGTTCAAACGTACCGCTCAACATGTACGAACAAGTCCTAGTTCCGCGTAGGAATCTGGCTACCGCACCACTAACGGTACTATTTGTTCATAGTGCGTATATATACTGCGCTACTAAAGTAGGACTTCCTTTTTAGTCCAGTTTCTTACCCTCCAATAGAGTGACAGACGTAAAGCCTCCCCGCGACGCCACGTGTGGGAGTAAGGCCAAGTTCGGCCTACCATCGGTATTGAGACATCGTGTATATTAATATTTGAATAGTCATATTTGGCACTATATCGTCGAGTTGGACGTAGTCTATTAAGCTAATAATAGTCTATTCATATGTAGTGCTTCGTGCGGTGAGAATACTATCGTAGTCAGTACCCCATCGTTTCGGGCAGAGAACTGGCTGCTTATCCAGGGTGGCCGACCCCATGTGAGGCTGCACCCGAGGAGCCCCAGAGCCGACGAGCGAGTGGACCTGCATACCGGATTATTCTACCGACGACAGCCCGCCTTCCCAGGCACGGATTATGCTTTGTATACAGTGATTATTCTATGGATAAAGACCAACACTGCCGTGTGTTGGAAACCCCCCCCCCCGGAGAGGACGACAGGTGAGGAGACGCTCTACACGACGAGGTCGCTTCACGTCTCTCCATCGTGGACCGAAGGAAGCCGGCCCACAGAGAGTCCAACTGCTTTCATCTGTGGATCGAGGATCGCTGAGGCACCGAGCCGCACAACCGTGGGTTCTCCCAGGATACCCTCGGCCAGACGGATACAGCCAGACTCTACCCCCCCCCCCCCTTCTCCAGTTGTCTTACAAGCGACCGGAATTCCCCCCTAGTGTATCCAGTTCTATAATCATTAAAGTATCATTGCTATTATTCCTTAAATATTCCAGGTTGTATATTTACCGCCTGCGCCACCAGAGATTGGACGTTCTCTATTGATATACCAACGAATACTCATTTGCCATAAAAGTGCATCCTATTTCAAATCATAAATGTAATTAAGTGATTGCTCTACATACCTTTTGCTATGTATTAATTATTATTAAACGCAGACTTTCGACTTGGTACATTTGTGTTGGATCGTTTCATCTACGTGGGAGTGTTTACCATAATTATTTATGCCTAGTACTGGGTGGCCAGAGTCTAAAGTACAAGAGGTAGTGGTAGTAAGTATCATATCTAACAATACAGTCAGGGAATTGTACCCCTCAGTTACAGAGGTTAAAGGTTAGTTCAGACAACAGAGGTTAAAGGTTAGTTCCACCCTGCTAGCAGTGCAGGAGGCATCAATATGAAGACATTCCAACTCCTCTTCTCTTCTCCTTCCTCCCACAAGGTCATCATGAAATATCTCCTGGAAGGAACCTCCAAGGTAGGCTGACATGTCCCCCCTTGTCCAATCAGAGCCAAGATATTATACTTGATCTTTTAAAAAACAGTAGTAGGCTACTTCATGAGTTAAAACTAATGCTGTCAAAGTTAATGCGTTATTAACACAAAATTATTTTAACGGCACAATCTTTTTTTTTATTGCGCGATTAACGTTTAAAAAAAACTTTACTAGACTTCACCCAGGTGTATTATTGATACTCTCATTGATACTATGTTTGTTTCTGACTCAAAGTGTGTGTGTGGAGAGAGAGAGAGAGAGAGAGAGAGAGAGAGAGAGAGAGAGAGAGAGAGAGAGAGAGAGAGAGAGAGAGAGAGAGAGAGAGAGAGAGAGAGAGAGATGAGGAAAGGGCAAGAGAGAAAGATCTGGGAGTGTGTGTGTGTGAGAGAGAGAGGGGGGGGGGGTGAGGGGTGCAAGTTCTCAGCCCTTGTGTGTGTGAATGTAACAAGTTCCTAACTTTTTCTTTCCCCTATTATTTCATGCACACTTTATTAATTGTTTTAATTATTATTTTCTTTTAAGTTATTTAGTTTGTTTTAAATGTTATGCAAATTTGCAATGCACGAGGGCCATCCTTTTGTGTTAAATGGCTGCTTAAACGGGGATGAATAGTTCAAGTGCAAAGTTCAACACACTAGACTAGTGTGTTAGTAATCATTACTATGTAATGTTACAGTTAGTATTGGTTTGCCCATCTGCTATTTTTTTTGTTGGGCTTTCTTTTTCTTTCTTTTTTTACAATGCAGTTTGCACATCTTAGTTACTTGAAGATTCTGGACAGTATTTCTCATTGTGGCAATAAATAAACATGCATTTTTTGCATAAAGCAAGCATTTGTCGACTCTCATGTTGATAAGAGTATTAAAACTTGAAAAATATCAGTTTAAGGTAGAATTAGAACAGATAAAAAAGATGCGATTAATAGCAAATTAATTAAAAGTTAACTATGGACAATCATGCGATTAATCAGATTAAATATCCTTAAATGTTATGTTTTTGTAGGTTTTTATTGATTTTTGCTACCAGGCAGTCTGGTAGAGAGAGAGAGAGAGAGAGAGAAAGAGAGGAGGAATGGGAGATAGACCGGGGAAGACATTCGGCAAAGATCACCGGGTCCGGGAGTCGAACCCGGGTCGACCGTGTTGCACCGTAGTGCTGTATGCGGTGCGCCACTCGGGCACCCGAGATTAAATATCTTAATCGAATGACAGCCTTAGTTAAAACACATTAGTACTTCATGGATACGGATTTAAACACATTGGTACTTTGTGGATAAGGGCTAAACACATTGGTACTTCATGGATAAGGGTTAAAAGCACATTGGTATTTCATGAGTTAAAACACATTGGTATTTCATGGGTTAAAACACATTGGTATTTCATGGGTTAAAACACATTGGTACTCCATGGGTAAGGAATACATTAGCACTTCATGGATAAGGGTTAAAAACACATTGGTACTTCATGGGTAAAACACAAATTACCTATTTAAAAAGCCAACATGTAACTTGGAAAAAAATTTATCTGCTGAGATACTGAGGCACCTTAACCAGGGTATTAGCTAGTATCTGGAATATCAATGTACATATAAACACCTTATCCTGAATAAGACCTTAACCAGGGTATTAGCTAGTATCTGGAATATCAATGTTGTACATATAAACACCTTATCTTGAATAAGACCTTAACCAGGGTATTAGCTAGTATCTGGAATATTATTGTACATATAAACACCTTATCTTGAATAAGACCTTAACCAGGGTATTAGCTAGTATCTGGAATATTATTGTACATATAAACACCTTATCCTGAATAAGACCTTAACCAGGGTATTAGCTAGTATCTGGAATATTAATGTACATATAAACACCTTATCCTGAATAAGACCTTAACCAGGGTATTAGCTAGTATCTGGAATATTAATGTACATATAAACACCTTATCCTGAATAAGACCTTAACCAGGGTATTAGCTAGTATCTGGAATATTAATGTACATATATAAACGATGTATAAACCGTGTCCTAAATAAGACCTTAATCTTCCATCAGACTAAGAAGCCGTGGCGTTCGTTCTTCGACCTGGTCGTTGTCGACACGAGGAAGCCCCTGTTCTTCGCCGGGGGGACGGTTCTGAGACAAGTGGACACGGTGAGACACACTCTGAGACACGGTGAGACACACTCTGAGACACGGTGAGACACACTCTGAGACACGGTGAGACACACTGAGACACTCTGAGACACGGTGAGACACACTGAGACACGGTGAGACACACTCTGAGACACGGTGAGACACACTGAGACACTCTGAGACACGGTGAGACACACTGAGACACTCTGAGACACGGTGAGACACACTCTGAGACACGGTGAGACACACTGAGACACTCTGAGACACGGTGAGACACACTGAGACACTCTGAGACACGGTGAGACACACTCTGAGACACGGTGAGACACACTCTGAGACACGGTGAGACACACTCTGAGACACGGTGAGACACACTCTGAGACACGGTGAGACCCACTCTGAGACACTCTGAGACACTCTGAGACACGGTGAGACACACTGAGACACTCTGAGACACGGTGAGACACACTCTGAGACACTCTGAGACACGGTGAGACACACTCTGAGACACTCTGAGACACGGTGAGACACACTCTGAGACACAGTGAGACACACTGAGACACTCTGAGACACGGTGAGACACACTCTGAGACACGGTGAGACACACTCTGAGACACGGTGAGACACACTCTGAGACACTCTGAGACACGGTGAGACACACTCTGAGACACGGTGAGACACACTCTGAGACACGGTGAGACACACTCTGAGACACGGTGAGACACACTCTGAGACACGGTGAGACACACTCTGAGACACGGTGAGACACACTCTGAGACACGGTGAGACACACTCTGAGACACGGTGAGACACACTCTGAGACACACTCTGAGACATGGTGAGACACACTCTGAGACACGGTGAGACACACTCTGAGACACGGTGAGACACACTCTGAGACATGGTGAGACACACTCTGAGACATGGTGAGACACACTCTGAGACACGGTGAGACACACTCTGAGACACGGTGAGACACACTCTGAGACACGGTGAGACACACTCTGAGACACGGTGAGACACACGCTGAGACACACTCTGAGACACGGTGAGACACACTCTGAGACACACTCTGAGACACACTCTGAGACACGGTGAGACACACTCTGAGACATGGTGAGACACACTCTGAGACACGGTGAGACACACTCCACTCCACTCCAACCTTCTGCAATCTAGATTTTAAAGGGGATCTATTTAGCTATTTCTTTCACTATTTGGGCAATTTTACACAATTCCTGTGAGTCTATGGAACACATCTGTACATTTTTTTTTTTTTTAATGCATTGTTTTGTATTTCTAATCAAGTACTGTAGAGCACCACTTTCTGCACTTCCAGATTCCAAGCTGTTTTTGGCTGGGCTCCGCCCATACTCGCAATGCACTTTGAGTGACACCCACCTGCACTGACAGATAACTTTGGGGGAGAGAGAGAAAGAGAGAGGGAGAGAGAGAGAGAGAGAGAGGAGGATCGCTCTGAGAGCGCGCGTGTGCGCTTCGAGTCGCAAGTGTGTGTGTCAAATGCAGGGGGAGAGACAGAGAGATCGCTCCGTATGAGCCTCTCTCTCTCTCTCTCTCTCTCTCTCTCTCTCTCTCTCTCTCTCTCTCTCTCTCTTCCCTCCCTCCTCTCCTCTCTCTCTCTCTCTCTCTCTCTCTCTCTCTCTCTCTCTCTCTCTCTCTCTCTCCTCTCTCTCTCTCTCTCTCTCTCTCTCTCTCTCTCTCTCTCTCTCTCTCTCCTCCTCCCTCCCTCTCCTCCTCTCTCTCTCTCTCTCTCTCTCTCTCTCTGTCTCTGTCTCTCTCTCTCTCTCTCTCTCTCTCTCTCTCTCTCTCTCTCTGTCTCTCTGTCTCTCTGTCTCTCTCTCTCTCTCTCTCTCTCTCTCTCTCTCTCTCTCTCTCTCTCTCTCTCTCTCTCCCTCTCCCTCTCTCTCTCTTTTGGGAAGTGCAAGTGTCTGACAGGGAAACCAAACCGCTTCCGCATGATTTCCACTCGCCCCGTTTTGGCCATTGTGGGCGGTGGCTACAACCACAGAAGGAGCTGAGCCTGAGAATTGTTTTTTGATTGTATTCATTTTGCAATGTGACAGCTCTGTTTACACATCATTCCTATTCCTTTTTTTATTGTACATATATTTTTATTGTATTGTTCACTTTTGCTTTGGCAATGTAAACACATGATTTCTCATGCCCATTGAACTGAGTGTGTGTTGTCAGTGTGTATGCAGAGTGTGAAATAAACTTGAGAAGTTACAGTCTTGTCATTCTTGTAAGTCCTACACTACACTGTTACAATGATATATAAAATAGCATATTATATTATATACCCATTCATATGCACATGACAGAAAATATTATATGCCATATAATATTTTCTGTCATGTGCATATTGAATGGGTAATACTATTACTACTAATACTAGCCTTATGCACCTTATGACACTGAATATATTTTCAGTTAGTTAGATAGTAAATTATATTGACATTTGTGTTGTTTTTACTACCTGTACCCCCCCTTCCCCCATGCTGCTATTATGCCTGAATTTCCCCAAGGGGATCAATAAAGGAATATCTTATCTTATCTTATCTTAGCCGAGAGTAGGACAAATTTGGGCTGGTAGCTCTCGGCTAGGTGGCAAATAAAAAGTAGATCTTGGTTCAAAAAAGGTTGGGCACCCCTGAGCTGAGGTATATTCTGAATGGCTTAGTTCACTGGGGGAGGATCTTGTCACAACTGAACTGGAGGAATGTGCCTGAATGAGAATGTCACACCTAGTCAGTGTTGGTACACCCCACATTGCTAGAAAACAATGCAAACCCCTGGAAAAGGCCATTTATAAGGTAGGGGATATTTGATGTCACAAACGGAAACGGATCAGATATCCTGGTTCTTGTGGAAACAATTACGATAAATGATAAATTGGATACTTTTATCCTAAGGCTGCTCCGCTCCATTTATCACAGAGCAAATAACACAGTATTTAATATTTCTATTTTAACAGGGAAGTCAGGCTCATGTAATTCCATTACATAAGGATGTAGGAGAGGATAAGGCGATAGAAGTGACCACAATATTTATCAATCAATCTCCAAATTATCCTGTCTATCAAAAGTCCTCAAAGCACTCTATTAAGCCCACATCAATCTGCGTTTAGAGCAAAAGAGCACTATTACATTAGTTGCAAATGACAATCTGTTTTGGACCAAAGAAAACATTGTGCTGCCCCTTTTGTAGATCTGTCAAAATCGTTTGATACTGTCTGTTACTTCATTATCTGCTTTTACAAAGCTGATACATAATTGGCCTTGATACAAATGCTTGTAGACAGTTTCAGAACAATTTCTTTGAGAGACCTCTGTGTGTGAAGTCGGCGGGTGGCCAGTCCGAGTGGTTGGCAGTAACAAAGGCGTTCCACAGGGATACATTTAGGGTCTTGTCTTTTTTATTTACCATTAATATTAATAATATTGTCTCATGTTTAAGTGGCTGTCAACTTCATCTTTATACTGATGACACTATTGTGTTTTGTATTGTGTATTGTACAATTAGCCAACCTGCAACGTTCCTTTAATGTTCTACATAAGATGTATTTTCTAATCTTAAACTTGTAGCCTACTTAATGTAAATAAAACTAAATTCACGTAACTACGCTTGCAGCATAATCGCAACATCCTGGGCTCGAATCCGGCTGAGGGACGTCACATCATGTGTTACAGGTCTCCCCTCTCTCTCTCTCTCCCAATGTCCAAACTGTCCTGTCAATACAATTACTTAGAAATGCCATAAAAAATATTTTTAAAACTAATAAACCCATGGTGTTTTCTAGAGCCAGAGGCCATGTTTGTCTGTTGTCCTGTATGTGAGGTCCTGTTGTCATTGTACCAGGGTCTGTCTGTTGTCCTGTATGTGAGGTCCTGTTGTCATTGTACCAGGGTCTGTCTGTTGTCCTGTATGTGAGGTCCTGTTGTCATTGTACCAGGGTCTGTCTGTTGTCCTGTATGTGAGGTCCTGTTGTCATTGTACAGGGTCTGTCTGTTGTCCTGTGGAACTT